>NC_079514.1:50889197-51042048 GCF_000801105.2 Raphanus sativus | reverse complement strand
CTTTCCTCCAAACGCAACGGAAACCCAAACAGTTTTAAACCATTAACTAGATTTTGACCCGCCCTTCAAAGGGCGGGTATATTTTTTGTTTTATTTTTTTAACTTAATTTTTATATTTGTGTGTTTTAATCATATTTGTGGTTTTTATTGTAATGATATTTGTGTATAATATTTTTATTGTAAATGATTAGTAAGAGAGATTTAGTATTTGTTTCAGTGTATAATTATATTAGAATTAATATTAATTTAATTTAATATAATTTTTGATAAATATATTAAATATGTCGAGTTGGATAATTATATACTTGTGCCATTGCAGTTCAGAAACTATTTTTAAACTTTATTCCTACAATTTACAACATATTATATTTTCTTTATAGTTACCTAATATAATTAGTCCAAGAATATTTGTATCCTAAAAACCCGACTCTGAATCGACCTGAAAATCAAAGTTTCATATTCAGTGTTTTGAAATCCGACCTAGATCCGTTGTTAAATCGGCAAACCGGGTGATCCAAGATAAATCCGGTTTGAGTTTTGTAAAAAAAAAATATTTAAAAACTCAATAAAACCCGCAAAAATCACTAAAATCTAGAACCGGTTAAACCACTGGTTGAACCAATAGATAACTTTTACTTTTTTAAGTTTTTAGTTATGTTTGTAATTCAATTTTGTATAATTTTTAATAAAGAAGTTAGGTTTTTCAGTTTTGTTATCGAAAATTTATTAATAATGTTTTGCTTTTGGTTTTCTTTGAATTTGAATTTGAATTTTGTTATTCGCATAACACATATAAATTTTATGAATTTTAAGTTTTGATATTTAAAAACCCAATAAAACCCGCAAAAATAACTAAAATCCGGAAACCGATTACCGGTTAAACTACTTGTTGAATCAATAGATAAATTTTACCTTTTTTAGTTTTAATTATGTTTTTCAAATCTGTTTTGCATAACTTCTGATAAAAAGTTAGATTTTTGAGTTTTGTTATCGACAATCTGTTAATAGTATTTTATTTTTTGGTTTACTTTAGATTTGAAGTTTAATTTTATTATTCACATTACATAAATAAATATTTTTGAATTTTTAAATCTTAATATTTTGTTAGATATCATAAATCTTAATTTGTTAAAAAAATATTTAAATAATATAAACTATGTTTGATATTTTATATGTCAAATGAAAATCAAAATATAGAAATTAAAATTAAATATTTTCTAAATATTAAACATAAAATATATACAAATCTAACCTATTATTTTGTGTTTTAATTGGAACGAACATCTATTAAATAAATAATATTCTTACTTAGACTTGAATCAAGGAATTAATTAACAATTTAGCTAAATTAAATACACCAATGTTATTTATATACGTATATGTACATGTGCGTTTTGTTTTGTCAACACACGAATATTAATACATTTTAGTTCTTGGACGTAATATAGTATTCGACATTTTTTTGTTATATTGGTATTCCTTTAAATTAGGAACGTGGAGTAGACTTTTAGTGGTTATACTTATGGAATCGTGGAGAAGTTATATTTTAGATGCAATTATAG
This sequence comes from Raphanus sativus, assembly GCF_000801105.2. Taxonomy (NCBI): domain Eukaryota; kingdom Viridiplantae; phylum Streptophyta; class Magnoliopsida; order Brassicales; family Brassicaceae; genus Raphanus; species Raphanus sativus. The sequence goes on along the minus strand of NC_079514.1, from coordinate 51,040,486 downwards.
TTTACTTTATGTAGTTATATTTTCAGTTATATTTTAATGCAATTTTTTTTAAATTGGACATAACTTCGTATCAATTGGACATGTTGAAGAATTAATAGAATAGATTAATTCTTTTTATGGTCAAAAAAATTCTATTTTTAAAGCTGTCTATGCGTAGTATGAAAGACAGCCACATGTGTTTTTGTTGTGGTACACATGTACTTGCGTACTGGAATCAGTTCACTAGGGCATAATCATGATAGCTATTTGCATTGCACTTTTTGGCTTTAAGTTTCTGGATAGTTTTGTTTTGTCAAATACAGTTACCAATGATGTGGAAAATGCATTAAAGTGACTTCCAGTTTTAGTTTATCAGTCAAGAATACAAATAGTCTTCTCATAACATGAAAGGCTTTGTCGAAAAAAACATTGAATGGCTAGAATTTTATGTCCAATTTGGAGGAAGAACAACTCAACGTCCTACACAAATATTACAACTTATGCCATTGTAGAATATTTTGGAAAAAAGTAAAAAAGGAAAATTCATTATACAAAAATCAACGAGACTTAAAACATTAAATGTACAAATATTATTTAATCAACCTCTACCAGTTCATACATTAAATTCCCTTCTTTTTATTGACCACTTGCCAATATTACATGATAACCTAAATATATTTGAAAACCATATACAATCATCTGGTGACTTTACAAATATCTATTCCATGGTTCTCCATCTGTGTACCAAATGTTCTCGATCTCTTACCATGTCTTCGGTCTTCACAACTTACCTATAAATTTTCAATAGCATAGGTGAAATAAATATAGAAAATCGATTATTATTCATTATGTATACCAAAAAAATTTCCAAGTATGCACAGCCATATTTCTCTAGCTCATGCCAACTAATCACGATAACATACGAAATATACTGGATCATGTACAACCATAATTTTCAAGAATCCAGACATGTACAATAAGTCAATAACTCCACCAAATCTTAAATTACAACAATTTTAAAGTGCAATACACCAAGAGTTCTCGAGTATGCTAAAATATGCCAACAGAAATCTTATTGTTAAAGTTATCATGGTCAGCCATATACAATTGTGTAACATAGTTTCTGGAAACATATAGTTTTCGAAAATCTTAAAGTAAAAACAGATCTTTTATCATATTTCTGGTTTGGAAATCCAAACAAACATAATCTCAAATTTGAATTAGCCCTTTAGTTTATTATTGTTTTTTGGTTGTAAAAATATATGAATATCTATGAATTTTATTATTGTTTTTTGGTGTTACTATTTTTCAACAACAAAGTCGTTGAACTATTATCCTCTCTAATATCCTGTGTTACAATTATTGTAGCTTACGTAATTCACTTAATTATATACTAGATCTAACCGGGCGGGTATTTATTTTATGTTTTTAGTTTTTTACTTTTAAATGATATATTTGTAATATTTAAACATAAATTTATATTGAAATTAACATTTGTAGTTATAATAAAAATTAAAAGTTTAAAAAAATATTTTGATATAAATTTTAAATTCCTAATTAAAATAATATAGAGATGGATCATAATTTTTTCCAATTCCAAAATCTTAGCATTCTTAATAACAAATAAAATAATTTATAAATACATAAAATATATAAACATATTTGAAATTAAAATAAATTTGTTAAAAAAAAATCTTACAACATTGTTATTTATTTCTATAGTTTGACCCGTTGCCGTATAAATATTTGCTTTCACTTCAATTTTTTTCTTTGTTGTAATCATAATATATATATATATATATATATATATATATATGTGTGTGTGTGTGTGTGTAAATTAATATGTATTACATAATTGTTAGTATAACATTTTAAAACAAAATTTTTATTTATTATTTTAAATAATTATATTATGTGATTTTAATTGTCTATTATATCACAGTGTATCATATAAAAATCTAATATTTATAACTAATTGGACTTATATTATAAAAGTGATATACTAACAATTTGTAAATAAAATATGTTATATTTTATTTATATGATATATAAATTGATTTTGATGTGTGATTTTTATTTTATTATTTTTATTAATAAATATTGAAAAATATTAAATGTTAACAAAAAATCTATTAGGAAATTTATTTTGGTTAAGATTCATTCTATTAAAGAAATCTATTATTTAAATTAAGAAAATACATTAAATACTTAAATATATCATTTAAATAAGGAAAAACAAAATTCTCTACTATCTTTGTTACCAAACAAATTTTTTTTTAAAGATTCTTATCAATGTTACCAAACAAAAGTTTAAAATACTTCTACTTTAATAAGATAAATACAATTTTAAAAATAATTAAATAATCCCAAAATTAATTCCTGATTAGTCGTCGATTAATCTCTGATTTTTTTTATCAACTCGCTATGCCGCCCAAAAATGGATATTAACTATGTCTGTGTTGCCACTTTTTAGTTATTTTGTTATTGAAGCAATTAGAATAACCTTCAGACCAGATTAATCGTGAGTTGACATAAAAATATACAATCAATCAAAGTTTGAGACACAATTGATATTAGAACTAAAATATGATTTGAATAAATTTATTAACTATCTTCAATCCCAAATTATTAAAACAGACTTTAATTAACGAAACAGGTTAAATACATGTTATCGTACTCCAATATTAAATCTTAAGAAAAAAAAACATATACAAAACATATCAAATAACTGAATAACTTTTTGTTAATTGAAAGTTTAATCCCGCGCTTTTAAAGCGCGGGTCAAAATCTAGTTTTTGTTATAATAATTGAATCGTAATACCACAAAAAAAATCGTTATACCACAGTTAGTTTGTATCAATTCGAGTTTTTTTCTATTCGAGATAGATTTGCTATGATATATTCAAACCTTTGCTGTGATTGTGGTGCACATAGTGTGTGTGTTTTTTTCCTTCAACAAACGCTGAATCGTGATATTACCAATATCAAACTTAAATTCTTATTGGTTCTGTTGGGTGCATCACATTGCGGGACGTCATTAGTTGACGTCGCAGAATTTGTGGAAGCTGTAACTGGAAAATTAATACTTTCTTCGTTTCAGAAAAAAAATATTATTTCAAAAAGATATAATTTTATTTTTTCAATGTATTATTTTATGAAAAATTGTAAATTTCAAAATTTAATGTTTTAATTGAATTTCTATTGGCTAAAAATTATGGAAAATTATTATTCACAAAAAACAATGTATTTTCAGTCAAATTTTAATGTATTTTCAATCTAAAATATGTACCTTTTTAAAATGATAGGGGTAAGAAATCGATGGAACTAAAATAAATAGAATGATAGAAATGAAATACAGCAAAAAGTAGAATGATCATTCCATTTATTCATAGCCAAATTTGTTATATAATCATTTCTTTTTATATTTTATCTATTGTTTTGTGGATTTGATGGAAGAGTATTTCATTTTATTCATGTCAAATGGTAAACTTTTTTTTTTGAATTAGCGGAATAAGTCATTTCACATCATTTCATTTCAAAAACAACAATCTAATAAATTAAGTAGTTCTCAACAAAACAAAAAACAAATTTTAGCTTGGAAATATTTATAATTTATTTTCTAAAACATTCATTTGGCAAAACCGTGATGGCTAATAATTATAATCATAGTTAGGTTAGTAAGTTTATATATCCGTTTTCTTAACCTCCTTAATTTCATTGCTATATTGTTTAATTACTAAGGGGGGTTATTGGTAGATAGATTCTACAAGAGTTATGAAATTTTGAAAATCCATCATTATTGATTTATGGATTTAGAAAATCTTTGTAAACTCCATTGTTATTGGTTTAAAGATTTTTAAAATCCTTCCAAAATCCATTGTTATTCAAAAAGTTTACATTTTAATGATTTTGTAATTCCATCAAACTCTATTGTTATTGGTATATAAATTCTTTACTTTTTTACTCATGAGACTCAACTTTTAAAATATGATGGATACCCATAAGATTTTCAAAATCCATATACATAAAAAAAACACTTTTGATTCCGTAGCATTACACAAACAAGTAATAATAATATGAACATTTACCCATTCATTTCAACTCTGTAACAAGTAGAACGTGACCCATGCAAAAAAAAAAAAGAGATGATGTTCTTACACCATAACAAGTAAGTGGAAACATGTCATTCATGGCCGACGATCCTTCTTTCTACCAACTCATTCTTCGAGGTGCAACTTTATCGTTGACATAGACAGCGAAATTGTTTTTTCACCAGTAGGAGAAGAAAATGACATTTAAAACATTATCTGAATAGCTTAGGCAGGTTTTAATACATTCATAGAACTATCCAACACTCATTTATCTTTTCCTCCGAAACATTCATCATCTCCTTTTGTCTTTTCCAGAGTGGATATTGGATCATTGCTACTAGTGTTCGTTACATTATAAAGTTTTGGGAATGTTCTATAAAACTTTTATAAATTACTTTAGAAGGATATTTTTTGGAAATATAAAATGTAAGTAAATCTTTGAATATCAATAAGAATCAATGGAAATCCACATAAAATATTTGTTAAGTTTACTTAACTTTTAAAAATCCATCAACTTTTAAAATCACTGAATTTCATACAAATTCTTGTTTGCTACTAAGTATGCTACTAGATTAACTCACAGAGTATATATTCTCTCGTGTCTCGTTTAGACTAGAGTGTGCAGTTGACTCCATATATAATCTAAGTCACCTTACAAAGTCATGTGTGTTCCGACAACGCATTAACTAATAATACACGGATGGAAATCATAAGAGTATGAGGATATCGAATTCGAATTTGTTTCGAAATCTTGTGGAAAAGAAGATAATTATGTCTGAAAAGCAATGGTTGGAAACCAATTATTCAATAAAGACTCAGACAAACATGGCTGGACTTCTATTATAATTTAACAATGAAGGTTGAGATGAGTTAACACCTGCAAGTTTATAAAAATATGTTTTTTATTTGTTATTATTTTCTTTTGGATGGGAAGTAATTTTAAAACAGTATTCGGTTTCAGTAAATATATATATATGAATATATGATTTAAGAGAATATAGAATTCGATCAAAGAAGCATAGGTAAAACAATCTTAAATTGTGTTAACATATCTAGTTTCAAAAAGAAGAAGACAGAACACTATATATATATAACATATAAAGTGTATTGATAATTTTAATTAATTTAAGTATTCAAAACTATGTAAGTAAGTGATTTGTATAAATTTTTGATAACTAACTGAATTAATTTCAATATTTTTTTAAAAAAATATTTCTTTGTCAACCAAATTTTTTTGGTTCAAGTGATAAAAAAGTTTTTGGCTGAAACTTCTGTCACCTAGGTTCGATTCACTTTAGTCGCGTAACCCAATTTTAGTTAAAATTAAATGTACCGAATGCAAGGCTATGTGAAAATTATCTTTGGGCCTGTAAAGTTTTTAGTATTCCATAATTATCAAAAGTTAGTATATGTCTTTATTTTCTACCATTATAATATATATTAAAAGAGAGAAAAGTGAGTATAAAATTTTCCACCCAGTTTAACTAATTTTGTTTTTGGTAAGAAAACAAAAATATTATACCAACTTTTCAAGTTTTTGGCAGAAATTATAAATAAAACTAGTAGCAAATTCAGAAATCGAAACTAAACAACAAAACTGAAAACAACACTTAATTGATACCAAATCAGAGAAAATAATCTAGCGATCAGCTAAACAACGAGGCAAGCTGAGACCAAACGAGCTAAAACGGTTGAATAAAAAAGTCAGTTGCCATGAACTACCGAGAGATAGAATCTCCAAACCTAGAAGTTCCGGCTTTTGCAGCTCCAGACACAAACTAATCCGAAAAATCAAAGCATTGACTTGCCAAAAAAATCAGCAAACGCAACCTTCGACGGCACGAAAAGAATCCTCCACATAACTATGCCGTCCTTCAGTAGACAACCCAATTTAACTATATCTATATTTGGAGATGAATTCATAGATTTTTTCAGTGGTTGCACAAATGCTAGGATATGTATAAACTTAAATATGACTATAAGTGCAGACATTAAATTTGTCAAAAAATATACTAAATTTTTAAATTATTATGGGGGCAAGTGCACCCACTGTCCTCTACCTAGATTCGCCACTATCTATATTATTATTTGCGAAATGATTTTATTCGAATTCTCATATTAAATATTAGACTGGTTATTGTCGTTGTTACCTTTAATGAAATTTTATATATTACTTACTATATAATTAAAAATTCGCTTTACTTATTAACTTACTATATAACTAAAAGCGAATTTTCTATCAATAATATTAACTTTATATGTTGTATTAGATAATTGACTATGAACTAATATATTAAAATTGTCAAAATAAAAACATTTTTAAAAAGGATAATTCTTATATATATTGTGTTGCTATAAAAATAGCATGTTAAATATAAATTTGAAATTAGGATATAAAACAATTTGTAGTTAAATATTAATCAGACAGATAATATTTGTACAAAGAGATTTTCTAAATTATTTCTAATATGTGATTATTTTTAAAATTTCAATACATTAATAAATATACAGTTTTGATAAAAACTTTATCGTATATAAATAATTTAATGTTTGGTTTAAATTCTTTTTGACAACTTTATCATATCAATTTTTAAATTAATAAGTATTTGTGAAAACAAATTATATCCGCTTGTGCGGGGCAAACACTTAATATCAAAAACATATGAAATATATAATTTATCATTTTCTTCTCGTGCTTTTGGTTGGGGGTTCTTTTCCATATTACTGCGATTTCATGTGTTCGTTTTTTCTTTTTTCTTTTTTCCTTTTTTTATTTTTCTTTCGGTTCCTTATGTTTAGGGCTTATTCTTTGATGAACTTTGTTTCCACCAACTTAATTTCTATGATTATCGCTGACCATGCATTTTTCATCCTTTCAATCAAAATATTTCAAAACGAATTTTCTTATCATATTATTTATTTTCTTATGATAGGCAGCACAATTTTCCACCATGTAATGTTGTCAATACTTATATTCTATATATAAATTACAAAATGAAATAATTTATTTCCTGAAAATTCTAACTATAATCATACATATATATATATTAAATGATAAGCCTCAACATCATTTTTTTATTTTAAGGGTTCAAATGATAACAGGCAGATTTAAGAATATAAATAGTATTTTGACCAAAAAAAGAATATAAATAGTATAAATGTAAGTGTGGTATAGTGTAACAGCGATTTTGATAGAAAAAGTGCAATTTTCATTAAAAAAACAGTCGATATTAATGGTAAAAATAGTTTAAAACAAAGAAATTGATGTAGTTAGAAATTTTTTTTCTTTAGTTATAATATTATAATATTTTTCTTTTATTTTTATAATTTAAACTACTAATAGTTTTGAAATAAAACTCAAATTTATATAAAATATATTTCAAATAAAATGAAAATAACAAGAATAAAAAACAGCGGAAAAGATTGTTGAATACTTTACTTTTACTCATTTATAATACAATTATCCGATTAGTTAACGCATTATCTATGTTTTAAAACAAAATGTACATTATTTAATTTAAATTTAAAATACAATAAATAATTTGTTTGAAAAACACACCATATTTGAAGAAGGAGAGGAGATGCGGTTTTATTGAAGGTTATAAAACAAACAAAAAAAAGTTTTTTCTTTTTCTTTAAAAGATGTGTTGTTTGTATCTATAACGCAATTTTTAATTACAAACTATGTGAATGGTACATTTGTTCAGTTCTGCACCCATAATTACAATTGAGCACGGCTTTTTTCTCCAATCATAGGTTCGAATGTTTTAAAAATGAAGTTAATTATATCTCTATATATTTATGTATTAATATGTCTTTACTATTATTAAAATTGCACTGCAGTTGTTATATAGGTTACCATTCAGACTCAAAACCTAAGCTTATAATTTGGCATATTCCAACAAGTAGTTTTCACCCGTTACGATAAATTAATAGATCTTTAAAGTTAGGTGTATGGATCTATTAGTAATTTCTGGACAGAACTCAACTCCTCACTTTTTCTTTATCTTTTCTTGAAAATTATCAGCTACTTACGTTGCAGATATATCCAAAATGCTATCATTAAAAGAAGTTGACTTAGATAAACGTAACGGTAAAGTCTTTGCAATAGTACTAAAATTCCATGTCTCTACTTTATCCTGTAATCTTTTTTTTTTCTTTTGCATCTCTATCAGGTATTGCGCAGCCATGTGTACGTTTGGTTACGCACTACTTCTGACGTCACAGCACATCTTTTTTTTTTGAAAATGTCACAGTACATCTTACGTTATCTTTGATTAAAATTAGTATGATTATTAGGGGTGTACGTAGATCGAATACTACCATAATTCTTAGTATTTCAGATTTATTTCGGATTTTATGAATATTTATTTTTTCGATTTATTTTATTTTGAAAAACTATGGATATCCGATTTTCAGAATATTCTAAAAGTTTACAGATATTTATAAATATTTACAGAGATATATCTTATCAACTTTGTTTGATACAAATAAATGTTTTAAAAAACCTTAAAAGTTTGTCTTCAAAAATATCTTTAATATAATATAAAATATAAAATAAAGATTAGTAAAACAAATATGTTTCATAAATTTTTAAAATTAATTAAATGTTCTTTATGAACATAATTTTTAGAAGAATTATAGTTTTTATAAAGAGTTTATATTATTTCCTTAATTTAATATTTCTATAAGTATTTGTCTAAATAAACTAACAAGAGTTATATGTTAAAATAATAGTTATATAAATTTATACATCTATACTTCTAAATTTAATTGTACATATACATATATTTGAATAAAAGTCAAAAAAGATTGGATATACAAATACGGCTTTGAAGTTTTAGTATATGTGATTTGCTTCATTTTTAACGGGTATTAATTTTTAATATAATTTTTTTTGCTTCTAAGACTTTCAATATTCGAATTTTTTGGATCAAATTAAAACGAATAAAGAATCAAATCGAATTAACATAAAAACTAGATAACAACCCGCCCTCTGGGAGGGCGGGTATTGCTTCTTATTAAAAATAAATAATTCTGACATGTATACTTCAGATGTATATATTATATAAAATTAATATTAAGATGTGTAATACAATTTCGAGCAATATATTTGATAAACTATATTATGTTTTGAGTTAATGAAAATAGTTTTGTCATGTTAAATAGTATTGATTACTTTGATATAAGTTAACTAAAACACTAAGATCATTTATTATTTAGAGCTAAATTATATAGTACAAATATAATTTTTATGTTGTTAATTGTAAAAACTAAATAAATTGTAATTATTTTTACATTATAAGAACAAATAATTTTATCATAATATTAAAATTTATCAGACATTTATATATATATATAGTTATTTATCAATATTATTAAAGAAAAAGGAAAATAATGTTAATGTCTTGTATCTCAAATTGTTTGTTATGTTTACAAAAATAACATGGGCCACTGTATAAAAGAATTCTCTAATGATGCAGGATATTATCAAGATGGACCGAAAATGACTCCAAAAAGAAAGCTTAGCCCATATAATAGATTCCTTTCTTATATCACTTATTGTCATAATTATTATATATCTATACCGACAATCAATTTTTTAAAAACATCTTCTAATTCTAAATTTCAGACAAAAAAAAATAAAAAGACAACAATTGAATCGTTCATCGACTGTATCGACTCTGCTGCTTTCCAGGTGAACTCGATTCCCTTTCTTTTCCTCGTTTATAAATCGATGATTTTTAAACTTTTCTTATTCAAATTTTTGTTTCACATCAGAATCTGAGACGAAGTTATTGTACCAAAGATTTAATAGTATGGATCCGATGAAAGAGAAGAGTATTGGATACATGAAAACACAGATCTTGCTGTACTCGGCCGTTTTGGAGAGCAGATGAAGATGGCGTGAAATGTGACAGAAGATGAAAATCAGATCTGCAAGGGTAATTGAAATTAAAATAATATATTTTTTTCTTCGTTTCATTGTAATAATTACAATGAAACCACTCATAAAATAGATCTAATTTATTTTGTTTTTTTCTGTGTTTTATATTATTGCTATGTGATTGAAAAGTGTGGGGATGCCTCCAGAGATATGTAAAACGTGTATATCACAACTTCAAAGGTACTAATTGTTAGAACTTACGCTTGGGTTATATTATGTAGTGTCTAAGAAACAGTTTGATTTTTGTTATATTTTGTTTGAGATCAGGAAAGACCAAGAGTTGTTATTCAGGAAGTGCAATAGCACCTAAACAACAAAAGATAAGTTTACTTGCTCAATATCATTGTTAATATAGTTTCAATTTTTAAAAACTTCATGGTTCCAATCTTTATTAATTTATATATTATATATATCAGATGGTTAAAATTAGTTATATTCTTTTACAGTGGTTATGAAGATGATACCGAGTTTATGAAGATAATGGAATAGCTTTGAAATTATAAAAAGAAGCACACATGGGTAATATAACAATGCGAAATTATTTGTATATATTACATTAGGAATATAACTAATAGTCTATACAGATTTCTCCCTTGTTCTTCTTATTGACTTTATATTTTATAAATTGTGAGGTTTGTATATGGGATAGACAACAAAATGGAGATAAGGAGCATAACGGTTCTGAGATGAGGAATCACTATGGAACATCTATTACGTAAATTAAAAGGTAATATACTACTCCACTCATATTTGTGGTATATTAGGAATGAACTGACATATTAGTATTGCATTAAGAATGTAACTGAGGAGTAATATAAAAAAGAAAATATTATACTGAAATTTTCCTAAATCCCACATTGTCTGAGCGTAATCACACACGCTTATCTGTGAACCATATAGAAATATGTGAAATAAAAATAAATGTCGAATCAAATTTAAAACATACTCAGAGATTTTGAAACACCTCTTTGAAAACAACATTTCTTGTTTGTTTCTGAGGCTTTCCATCCTCATCAACGATCAAAATCTTCAAACCTTTCTTGGATGTGACCCTAGAGATAGCAACATAGAGTTGTCCATGAGAAAATACTGGTCGCGGTAGGAATATTCCAACATGTGAGAGAGATTGCCCCTGACTTTTATTAATAGTGATAGCAAATGCCACAGAAATTGGAAGCTGTCTTCTCCTCATCTTGAATGGTAACTTCTTGTCTGATGGAGTAATAGTCAGTCTAGGAATCAAAACAACTTCCCCAACTTTCTTTCCAGTAATGATTCTCGCCTTGACACAGAAATCTGACATATCTATAATCTGCAATCTAGTTCCATTCATTAATCCTCCAACATGATCAATATTCCTCAGCAACATAACAGGACATCCAACTTTCAACCTAAGATTGTGATTTGGTAAACCTGAAGTCTTGATACTGTTAAGAAAATCTGGTGTGAGAGCTTGATCATTAACGGAACGTGTATCAGATGGGTCGATACTGTCAGAGCTTAGATAGATTCTCTCCTCACCTGAAATTATTTTAAAGTTTTGAGTTATTAGACACGTTTTTAATTTTGCAAAGAAAAAAATATATGAATTGATTAAAATGTACTTACCATCTAGTTTATCCAACATATGTTGATTTATATTGTTCACATCCTCATTAGTTGGACAGAGAATAGCTCTCTCTTGGAAAAAAATAGGATCTCTTTGCTGCTGTAAAGCTGATGAATCTCCATATACTTCTATGCTGATCGATTCTATCGGATCATGTGCATCCATAATCAGAAACTCATCAGGAATAGTGATTAGTGCATCACCATCATTAGGCTCACCAGCGACTCCATCGCCAACATCCAATATCCATTTAGAAAATTCCTCTAGGTCCTTCAACTCTTCAGCAGTCATATCAGTCGACAACAATCTCATATTCTTTGTTAGTTTGAGGACTTTGCAATGTTTCCACAGATGGCTCCGATTCAGAGAATTCATCACTATTTCAGCCCTTGAACCACCATTAATAACAGGCAGTACTTGCCTGAAATCACCACCTAATACAACAACTTTCCCAGCAAATGGCATCTTCTCTTTTATCTTCATAATGTCTACCAAGCTTCTGTCCAGTGACTCGAAGCAATGTTTGCTCATCATCGGTGCTTCATCCCAAATTATCAGTGAGGCTTCTTTAACCAAATTAGCAGAATCGGTGCCTGGTGTCAAATTACATAGGGAAAATTCATCAGGATCGATTGGTATTCCAAATCTAGAATGTGCAGTCCTCCCTCCTTGCAACAGAAGCGAAGCAATACCACTTGATGCAACATTCAAAACAATCTCACCCCTGGATCTAATCGCAGCAGATAATAATCTCCACAAAAACGTCTTTCCAGTCCCACCAAATCCATAAACAAAGAAAATACCTCCTTTTTTTTCTATAACTGCCTCCATAATCTCCTCGTAAATCTTTCTCTGCTCATCTGTCATCTTTACGATGTCCCTATCGTGTTCTTCTCTTAAATCTTCACGGTTGTAGTTCAGCTCATCAAGAATCAGAACATTCTGACTATCATCTGCATCACAGAAAGGCTTTGGCATTTTGTTCCAATTTGACAGTGAAGATCCATTGCTTTTCAATATTTTCTCTATCTCCAATAAAGCTCCTTCTTTTTTCTCAGCATCGGTTAGGCATAATTCTGTAAAATAAAAGTCTGATTGTTAGCAAAATAATTTTTTGTTATTTAACAAAAGCTTATAAATTGACGAAACAGAGGTAACAAAAACAACCTGGTCGGTTAAGATTTTTCCTCTGCCTATATTGTATGTCTTCTGAAAGAAACTCCCATGTGTTTTCCCAAACTTTTTCTGGCATTGACAAAGTCATGGACATGAGCATTACCGCAAAGGCATGTCGTAGAACAGATGCACTGCTCGTATAGCTTGACCTGATTATATCGTCAATGTATTCTTGATCATCTTCTAAAAGACCACGAGCAAAACATGTTTCTTTGAACGAAGGGTATAGCACATCGTTGTAGGTCCTTATGTCTTCAAAGCATGTTGGTCCACGAACAATATTCAGCAACACACGTTGATAATATGCTTCCTCGAACTTCTTTGGGGCATAATTAATTCTCCCAATGCTGAAACCTCGTTTTCTCTCTTGCAGTTTTCTCTCTTTTTTGTTCCATATAAACCTTGTTGGAATCTCAGCTAATGTTAGCTTCCTAGAAACTTCACTGACCTTGTTCAACTCAAACCAGGCCAGGAGATAGGTATTCTGAATTAGCATACGACTTGTTACTTCCTCATAAGTGTCATCATCTTTAAAGATGATTATCTGCTTTCCTGGTAAATGAAACTGAATTTTTTCAACTGCCACTGATCTGTAGTGAATAGGAAACTTTAGAGTTCTCCATGAAGATTCACATGCCGAGACGTATCTGAAACACAAAAATAAACGGTTTAGTATAACAAAAATAATGAAATGAAGTTTAAAAAATTAGTTGTTCAAAATCCATACGCCATTTAATTACCAGATATATAAAACGTAAGTACCTGCCATCGAAAAATTTTTTTATTTCATTTTTCTCCTGTTTTCCTTTCTGGTTCACATCAGTATTATCCGAAGAACCTCCCTCTTTGGGTCCTTCAACTGCAACAGTGATCCGATCCTGGCCCTTGTTGATATACTTGAATAAGTATTTGATAGAACCGGATTGATTACACCACTCCACATTAATATGAGCTCTGTACATAAGAGACAAAGTTCTATTATACGGTATAACATATCTGTTGTCGCACTTGAAACCTTTTTTCTCAACGAAATGATCATTATCACGTCTCCTGTAAACCGGGAATCCCTCTTTATTAACAGTTGTCCTGCTTGAAAACGCCTTCGGATATAGCTTTGAACATTTTCCATTTTCCATACATGGTGATTTCGTATTGACAACTCCACAAGGCCCATGAATCATCATGTCTTTAACCACTTCATAGAGTTCTGGATCCTCAGATTTGTCTGGAATTTCTGCTGAAATGGTCTGGTCAATATGGTCAGTTGTAGACAACTTAGAACTGGGATGCATGAATAACAAAATGTGAGCATGCGGCAAGCCACGTTTCTGGAATTCAACTGTATACATTGCTGCATTAAAAAAAAAATATCAATAAAAGCATTTAAATATAACATCGATTTTTTTTAATAATTATGAATAGAATGAAACTAACTTACATGCCACTGTTTTTCCCAGTATCTCATTATCAGTTAAATCTGTCATAAGTGAATCCAACTTCATCTTGAAAACTCGAGAAATGATTTCTGGCCTATCCTCTGTATTCAGATTTTTCTGTGTGAGATACCTTGTAATTTCTGGCCATTTAGGGTTGCACGTAAATGTGATGAACAGATCAGGGAAACCAAAATGCCTGCAAACGGCCATTGCGTCTAGATAGTTATTCTTCATGTATCTTGGTGAACCGGTGAAAGAAGCTGGCAAAAAAAATCGAGCACCTTGATCATTCATATCAACTTGCCCATTGTTTTCAGCCTGTTTAATCGAGTCGTAGCTGTCAGACCTTAGACATTTCTGATTAAGCTTTAGAAAACATAGACGGTTAGTCTCAATAGTTGTGAAAGCATCAACTAAGAACTGCTGAAATAATTTTCTTGAGTGAAGAAGAGTTTGACATTCACCATCCCTCTCAAATAGACGAAAAGCAAACCATTGCCGCATACTTATATCCTTTCTCTTTAGCTTATCAGTAGCAGGAGAATCTCTCTTTTTAATTCCAAGCCTGAATCCATCTTCTCCATATGTAAAAATAAGCGGATACTGAAGTGCAAGATAAGAAGGATGTATCTCACTAATCCTTTTTAACCATCCTGTCTGTTTCTCTTGTAAAACGATGTCACGCCTGTCCATTTCCATATTGAAGTCTCCGGGAATCAAAGCAGCAACTTCAGATGAGATTGGAGTATCATACGTCCGTCCATCCTTTTCACGATTGCTCACTATCCTCATATGAAACTTTTCATTAGGTTCCATGCTCAATCTCTCACGTGCCTGACGAAACTTCTTCACATAAGGATTAACATCATCCAGAACTTTGATAATATCTTCAATAATATGTTTTCTCAATGCCTGCTTCTTTGATTTATCTGATTCCGTGTTGTACTTGCTGAAAGGAAAAACGGGTCAAAAATATTATTAAACACGCCAGTAGATCATTAAACACGCCAGTTTCATATAAAGTATAGATCATCGCTTTAAAATCCTCGTACATACCTCATAATCGAGTCTCTATCATCAACCTCGGTTTCAATGTCAACGATGTATAGCTGAGAAAACTTTGCCGAATCACCCTCATCTGGTTTCATACTGCCCATCAAATGGTAGTTTTCACCTTGAAGTGTAAAGGTTTTTGGACCAACACCATTAGGAGAAGAGCGATCAACTTTTCCACCGAGAGAAGTAAACGAAAACAACATGTTCAATGCTCTTAAATTTTTCTGGTAGTATCTACTTTTCTCATCTTTTCCATAAAGGAGTTCCTTTATAACCAAAGGACTCTCTCTCAACATAGGCAGCTTAACTTGTCCTTGTCCACAACATAGAGAAAAAATAGGATTTTTCTTTGTTCTTGTCTTTCGGTCTATCCGTTCACCATACCACATTTTGGCTTTACAATACTCACATTTGAAAGTAGGATTACCCTCATCAATATATGCTGTAATAGACACAGAAATGTATGAGTTTTCAAACAAAATATATATGAAAACACATATTTAATAGGTTGTGTAATGTAACTTACGAATTGTTTTCAGAGATGCATCCAATGGGCGATTTAGTTTATTTGCCTCTCTTTTGGCATCACGAGCTTTTATTTTGTTAACAATAGACTGAAAGTCGAACTTTTCTGAATCGACGTCCCTGAACAAATATTCTGAATAAGTTGAAAGAGCAGAAGATGAACCACTGTCTTCACTGCTTAAATCATATTCCTGGTTATAATGTCTTTCAGCAACTTCTGCATTTTTTTGATAAATTTATTAAGTTAAATAAGTGTTCATCATGATCTGAATTAAAATATAGAAATTAAAAAAAACAAAATACCTTCCTGGGAATTGACATCATCAGTTTCAAATAACTGTTTAGGCTCGATAACTGTAGAGTCAAACTTTGATCTCAGGGTATTTCGGCTAGATGATGACATATCTCCCCGAAATTCATTTGCTAAAACATCACAGTTTATACATTAGTATTTGTAAATATGTATATCATACAAACTAATAAGCTTTACTATGTATACATACACCCATAGTTATTAGTTGTTGGACTTGGACCCTGTAAGCCTTTTAGACCATGACCTGTATTCAAATTTGAACAAATTAGAAGAGTCAAATAATGATCAATCAAGCATAAAAAGGGTCCCTCAAAAAAATCATCACACAACATATATTTATCTTACTTCTGCAGTAGCCCATACTTGTGGAAGCTACATATGGTGTTTGTGAAAGCGTGCCAAATCTGGAAGAAGATATAGGTGGACTCTGAACAATTTGCGAACCAATACCACCACTTTGAGGTAAGTTTGATATATCTTTTAATATCCTGCCAAAAGCACCAGTCAAAGGTATAGTCTGATTGTTGAGTGTTTTCTTGAATATTGAGTTAGGAGTAGTATAATTATCTTGCATATCCGGAGCTTTCTTTAAATCATCCAAAGGTCGCTGTTGTGGTCTCTCCCACTCTGAATTTGATGATAGGATCCGAAGTTTAGCTGTTTAAATTTTATTAAGCATTTACATTCATGATCTTTAATAATTATAGTAACACTTGAAGTGTATTATATGTTACCTGATGATGCATAGAACTCATTAGAAGAGATATTTGCTGAGAGAGGCTGATTTGATATGCTGAGTTGTGAAGCAATGGTTCCTTGAATAACGCTGCTTATTTCGTTTTTTGGTGTGCTCCTAATTATACTCTTAAGCATCCGGAGTCCTATGTCTAAAAAAATACACATATATAGATGCATAGTAAGATCGAGATATACATTGTTGCATATGTACTTTAGTTGTTCACTCACAACGCTCGTCTTTTTGTAGTCTGGTGACCTTCGTTGGAGGAATATGTTTTTCTCGTTGGTTGTCTGCAATAAAGAAATCTATCATTATAAATCTTAAAATATGTCAACACTCTCTTCCTTGCAGGTACATATAGATGCGAGATGTGAGGTGTACAAAAAAACACAATAAGAAAAATCAATTACTCTTCAGATGAGGTATGTTTGTGACATCTTCTAAAACCACCCCTCTTCTGCTATTTGATTTCTGAGTCTGCGCCTGATGATTATCGTTCTCATCATTAACTGGTCTCTGTTTTCTCTTCTGAGATGGTTGATCATGGGATAACACTGGTTTCTTTGGATTTTTCATCGATGATTGATCTACTACTGCATAGTCCCGCAAAACCCTTACGTGAGCTAAGTAATTTGTTTTTGTAAATTATATTGTTTTTAATAAATTCGGTGTGATTTGGTTTTGAAGTAAAATCAGTTAGAAAACAAATCATCTGAATCTTTATTCCAAATATAGTTAGGATTGTAAAAAATACTATAAAATTTAAAAATCATATATTTAAAATGATTATAGTTATGATATCCTTAACTATAATGATATCAGATATTATAATGATGATCAATCAAACTTATTATCCATGTATAAAATCTTTCGAATTTTCAAAATTATTATTTATAAATTTTAATTATAACGATATTGCAACCAATATATAATATTTTCTGTTTCAGCAGTATTGGTTTTACTTTATTTATAAATTATAATTAGTGTTGGTTTTACTTATCACAGTAGAAAATAAATCATACTTTGAACTTGAATATAAATTTTAAAATTATTATAGAATCCATTGGTATTACTTTTCGCTGTATTGGTATTACTTTCAGTTTTAGATAGGATGATAATTTCTTTTTATACCGATATTGCAACTAATATAAAATAATTTGTTATAAAACGAAGAACTAAAACAAAAATGATCTTGAAAACAACCATCATAAATATCCAAAGCATAAAACAATGTGTGTTTGAAAACACTTATTAAAAAAATCTAAATAAACAAAAAGCAAAGTGTGTTGTTAAACACTTATTAAAAATAACTATTCGCAGATTTAGTTCTTCTTTAAGCCTGGCACATCACTGCTAATCTTTCTCTATCTTGATACTTTTGACAGGGCGTAGCTTCGTAGCAGAAGTGGTATCTGGAACCTCAATAATCTCTTCTCCTGATCGCTTAGAAGGAGTGGCCATCTTGACAGAGCTTTCATCACTGTAAGTTAGTTGAGACACCTAGAGTATATCCAGCATGTTTAGTAAATATGTTTAAATCAAAAATATAAGTAGGTTGAAATTATCATTATGCAATCAAATTAATAAGTAAGCAACAGATAAACAAAATAGATTAATACCTCTGAACCTGAGATTGACAGTGTGCCCTTTCCAGACATAGTTTCAGACTGGGAATCAACCATGCTGGTGTTGTAAACTGACCAGACCTTAAGAACTGTAAATATCTCAGATCCTTTTTCAATTGAAACCCCAAACTTATAAGTTTTCCCCACAAGGTCAGTAATACAGTCTGGCAATAACTCTGGATCTTCAATCTAAAACAATTTAGGATAATAATTAGAATTTTAATATCTCCCAAATCGTTGGTATAGTATTTAGGAACACATAAATACTATATGGAAGTAAAAAACATGACAGTAAAATACCTCATCCAAAGAACCATTAAGAACTTTTTCAGCTTTTATTCCAATAACTGGCCAGGCAATCCAATCAAGAAGTACAAATTTGGCTTCAGCTGTATCATCCTTAACTTTCACATAGAGCTTGTACCTAATTTTACAGACATTAAGAATAAAATATATTGGATAAACCGTAATGATATAATATGTGTAAGCAAACCACGGTTTAAAGTTGTGAGAGGGGATAATAAATCAAACTAATTAACACGATATATAGTGTTGTTTTAAGGTATTAAATTATAAGTAAGCAAACATTAATTATATAATATGAGAATAATTAGTACAACGAATTTATTACCTTGGTTTAACATTCTTCACATTTGTTTTGCATTTTTCACACCAAAACAAAGGTTGTGTTATGATGGAAGGATCAACATCTTCCTCAAGGACTTTAAAAGTCCTGGTTTGACATAATGCACATCCAAAATAATACCATGCGTAATTAGTATCTATAGCATAGATTGTAGCAACAACCTTGCACTTATCAACCTATAAAATAAAGAACATGATTAGTATCTCAAATTATATGAAAACTAAAATGAGAAGGCAACAAAAAATTTATCTTAGTAATAATTTAAACATCGACCTCTGTGCAACAAAATAGCTCAGATATGGTTTTATCTTCAACTGAAATCCAACTTTCTAGTTTCTGTCCATTTCCATTGGTGGCTTGAGCTACAATATCTTTGCCTTCTTCACTTGTTTCAACAATGCTCATAGAATCATCATTGAACTTGTAACTACAGTGCATTTAAAAATATAAGAGATAATCAAAAATAGATATAAACAGTTATAATTTTAGAATCGTAGTTAATAGGTTTTGTAAATCATACGCTGCTTTTAGTTCCTCGGTTTCTTTTATGTTAGGATTGAACACCAATTGTGAAGAATCATAACCATTTGAGATTTGGAGTTTACCTAAGAGATATTTTAATGTTAATCACCAATTTTTGTTATAAATAAATACTGATGTCAAAATTCACCTCTAAAAGCTCCGATTTTTGCAAAACGGATGAGACAAACAACCACTCCAAACTGTGCTTCCTCTCTGTGAGATTCCATCTCCTCAGCAAACTTCCCCCACAAACAACATGGTATGCGTTCATCCCTAAAAAGAAAAGTAATTACTGTAAAATTTCAATCAATTATTTAGACAGATTAATATTTATAAGCATATACATAAGGGATATGTTCACCTGATGTCTCTCAGTTGAAATTCTATAACTTCTGATAAAAAGTTAGATTTTTGAGTTTTGTTATCGACAATCTGTTAATAGTATTTTATTTTTTGGTTTACTTTAGATTTGAAGTTTAATTTTATTATTCACATTACATAAATAAATATTTTTGAATTTTTAAATCTTAATATTTTGTTAGATATCATAAATCTTAATTTGTTAAAAAAATATTTAAATAATATAAACTATGTTTGATATTTTATATGTCAAATGAAAATCAAAATATAGAAATTAAAATTAAATATTTTCTAAATATTAAACATAAAATATATACAAATCTAACCTATTATTTTGTGTTTTAATTGGAACGAACATCTATTAAATAAATAATATTCTTACTTAGACTTGAATCAAGGAATTAATTAACAATTTAGCTAAATTAAATACACCAATGTTATTTATATACGTATATGTACATGTGCGTTTTGTTTTGTCAACACACGAATATTAATACATTTTAGTTCTTGGACGTAATATAGTATTCGACATTTTTTTGTTATATTGGTATTCCTTTAAATTAGGAACGTGGAGTAGACTTTTAGTGGTTATACTTATGGAATCGTGGAGAAGTTATATTTTAGATGCAATTATAGTTTACTTTATGTAGTTATATTTTCAGTTATATTTTAATGCAATTTTTTTTAAATTGGACATAACTTCGTATCAATTGGACATGTTGAAGAATTAATAGAATAGATTAATTCTTTTTATGGTCAAAAAAATTCTATTTTTAAAGCTGTCTATGCGTAGTATGAAAGACAGCCACATGTGTTTTTGTTGTGGTACACATGTACTTGCGTACTGGAATCAGTTCACTAGGGCATAATCATGATAGCTATTTGCATTGCACTTTTTGGCTTTAAGTTTCTGGATAGTTTTGTTTTGTCAAATACAGTTACCAATGATGTGGAAAATGCATTAAAGTGACTTCCAGTTTTAGTTTATCAGTCAAGAATACAAATAGTCTTCTCATAACATGAAAGGCTTTGTCGAAAAAAACATTGAATGGCTAGAATTTTATGTCCAATTTGGAGGAAGAACAACTCAACGTCCTACACAAATATTACAACTTATGCCATTGTAGAATATTTTGGAAAAAAGTAAAAAAAGGAAAATTCATTATACAAAAATCAACGAGACTTAAAACATTAAATGTACAAATATTATTTAATCAACCTCTACCAGTTCATACATTAAATTCCCTTCTTTTTATTGACCACTTGCCAATATTACATGATAACCTAAATATATTTGAAAACCATATACAATCATCTGGTGACTTTACAAATATCTATTCCATGGTTCTCCATCTGTGTACCAAATGTTCTCGATCTCTTACCATGTCTTCGGTCTTCACAACTTACCTATAAATTTTCAATAGCATAGGTGAAATAAATATAGAAAATCGATTATTATTCATTATGTATACCAAAAAAATTTCCAAGTATGCACAGCCATATTTCTCTAGCTCATGCCAACTAATCACGATAACATACGAAATATACTGGATCATGTACAACCATAATTTTCAAGAATCCAGACATGTACAATAAGTCAATAACTCCACCAAATCTTAAATTACAACAATTTTAAAGTGCAATACACCAAGAGTTCTCGAGTATGCTAAAATATGCCAACAGAAATCTTATTGTTAAAGTTATCATGGTCAGCCATATACAATTGTGTAACATAGTTTCTGGAAACATATAGTTTTCGAAAATCTTAAAGTAAAAACAGATCTTTTATCATATTTCTGGTTTGGAAATCCAAACAAACATAATCTCAAATTTGAATTAGCCCTTTAGTTTATTATTGTTTTTTGGTTGTAAAAATATATGAATATCTATGAATTTTATTATTGTTTTTTGGTGTTACTATTTTTCAACAACAAAGTCGTTGAACTATTATCCTCTCTAATATCCTGTGTTACAATTATTGTAGCTTACGTAATTCACTTAATTATATACTAGATCTAACCGGGCGGGTATTTATTTTATGTTTTTAGTTTTTTACTTTTAAATGATATATTTGTAATATTTAAACATAAATTTATATTGAAATTAACATTTGTAGTTATAATAAAAATTAAAAGTTTAAAAAAATATTTTGATATAAATTTTAAATTCCTAATTAAAATAATATAGAGATGGATCATAATTTTTTCCAATTCCAAAATCTTAGCATTCTTAATAACAAATAAAATAATTTATAAATACATAAAATATATAAACATATTTGAAATTAAAATAAATTTGTTAAAAAAAAATCTTACAACATTGTTATTTATTTCTATAGTTTGACCCGTTGCCGTATAAATATTTGCTTTCACTTCAATTTTTTTCTTTGTTGTAATCATAATATATATATATATATATATATATATATATATATGTGTGTGTGTGTGTGTGTAAATTAATATGTATTACATAATTGTTAGTATAACATTTTAAAACAAAATTTTTATTTATTATTTTAAATAATTATATTATGTGATTTTAATTGTCTATTATATCACAGTGTATCATATAAAAATCTAATATTTATAACTAATTGGACTTATATTATAAAAGTGATATACTAACAATTTGTAAATAAAATATGTTATATTTTATTTATATGATATATAAATTGATTTTGATGTGTGATTTTTATTTTATTATTTTTATTAATAAATATTGAAAAATATTAAATGTTAACAAAAAATCTATTAGGAAATTTATTTTGGTTAAGATTCATTCTATTAAAGAAATCTATTATTTAAATTAAGAAAATACATTAAATACTTAAATATATCATTTAAATAAGGAAAAACAAAATTCTCTACTATCTTTGTTACCAAACAAATTTTTTTTTTAAAGATTCTTATCAATGTTACCAAACAAAAGTTTAAAATACTTCTACTTTAATAAGATAAATACAATTTTAAAAATAATTAAATAATCCCAAAATTAATTCCTGATTAGTCGTCGATTAATCTCTGATTTTTTTATCAACTCGCTATGCCGCCCAAAAATGGATATTAACTATGTCTGTGTTGCCACTTTTTAGTTATTTTGTTATTGAAGCAATTAGAATAACCTTCAGACCAGATTAATCGTGAGTTGACATAAAAATATACAATCAATCAAAGTTTGAGACACAATTGATATTAGAACTAAAATATGATTTGAATAAATTTATTAACTATCTTCAATCCCAAATTATTAAAACAGACTTTAATTAACGAAACAGGTTAAATACATGTTATCGTACTCCAATATTAAATCTTAAGAAAAAAAAACATATACAAAACATATCAAATAACTGAATAACTTTTTGTTAATTGAAAGTTTAATCCCGCGCTTTTAAAGCGCGGGTCAAAATCTAGTTTTTGTTATAATAATTGAATCGTAATACCACAAAAAAATCGTTATACCACAGTTAGTTTGTATCAATTCGAGTTTTTTTCTATTCGAGATAGATTTGCTATGATATATTCAAACCTTTGCTGTGATTGTGGTGCACATAGTGTGTGTGTTTTTTTCCTTCAACAAACGCTGAATCGTGATATTACCAATATCAAACTTAAATTCTTATTGGTTCTGTTGGGTGCATCACATTGCGGGACGTCATTAGTTGACGTCGCAGAATTTGTGGAAGCTGTAACTGGAAAATTAATACTTTCTTCGTTTCAGAAAAAAAATATTATTTCAAAAAGATATAATTTTATTTTTTCAATGTATTATTTTATGAAAAATTGTAAATTTCAAAATTTAATGTTTTAATTGAATTTCTATTGGCTAAAAATTATGGAAAATTATTATTCACAAAAAACAATGTATTTTCAGTCAAATTTTAATGTATTTTCAATCTAAAATATGTACCTTTTTAAAATGATAGGGGTAAGAAATCGATGGAACTAAAATAAATAGAATGATAGAAATGAAATACAGCAAAAAGTAGAATGATCATTCCATTTATTCATAGCCAAATTTGTTATATAATCATTTCTTTTTATATTTTATCTATTGTTTTGTGGATTTGATGGAAGAGTATTTCATTTTATTCATGTCAAATGGTAAACTTTTTTTTTTGAATTAGCGGAATAAGTCATTTCACATCATTTCATTTCAAAAACAACAATCTAATAAATTAAGTAGTTCTCAACAAAACAAAAAACAAATTTTAGCTTGGAAATATTTATAATTTATTTTCTAAAACATTCATTTGGCAAAACCGTGATGGCTAATAATTATAATCATAGTTAGGTTAGTAAGTTTATATATCCGTTTTCTTAACCTCCTTAATTTCATTGCTATATTGTTTAATTACTAAGGGGGGTTATTGGTAGATAGATTCTACAAGAGTTATGAAATTTTGAAAATCCATCATTATTGATTTATGGATTTAGAAAATCTTTGTAAACTCCATTGTTATTGGTTTAAAGATTTTTAAAATCCTTCCAAAATCCATTGTTATTCAAAAAGTTTACATTTTAATGATTTTGTAATTCCATCAAACTCTATTGTTATTGGTATATAAATTCTTTACTTTTTTACTCATGAGACTCAACTTTTAAAATATGATGGATACCCATAAGATTTTCAAAATCCATATACATAAAAAAAACACTTTTGATTCCGTAGCATTACACAAACAAGTAATAATAATATGAACATTTACCCATTCATTTCAACTCTGTAACAAGTAGAACGTGACCCATGCAAAAAAAAAAAAGAGATGATGTTCTTACACCATAACAAGTAAGTGGAAACATGTCATTCATGGCCGACGATCCTTCTTTCTACCAACTCATTCTTCGAGGTGCAACTTTATCGTTGACATAGACAGCGAAATTGTTTTTTCACCAGTAGGAGAAGAAAATGACATTTAAAACATTATCTGAATAGCTTAGGCAGGTTTTAATACATTCATAGAACTATCCAACACTCATTTATCTTTTCCTCCGAAACATTCATCATCTCCTTTTGTCTTTTCCAGAGTGGATATTGGATCATTGCTACTAGTGTTCGTTACATTATAAAGTTTTGGGAATGTTCTATAAAACTTTTATAAATTACTTTAGAAGGATATTTTTTGGAAATATAAAATGTAAGTAAATCTTTGAATATCAATAAGAATCAATGGAAATCCACATAAAATATTTGTTAAGTTTACTTAACTTTTAAAAATCCATCAACTTTTAAAATCACTGAATTTCATACAAATTCTTGTTTGCTACTAAGTATGCTACTAGATTAACTCACAGAGTATATATTCTCTCGTGTCTCGTTTAGACTAGAGTGTGCAGTTGACTCCATATATAATCTAAGTCACCTTACAAAGTCATGTGTGTTCCGACAACGCATTAACTAATAATACACGGATGGAAATCATAAGAGTATGAGGATATCGAATTCGAATTTGTTTCGAAATCTTGTGGAAAAGAAGATAATTATGTCTGAAAAGCAATGGTTGGAAACCAATTATTCAATAAAGACTCAGACAAACATGGCTGGACTTCTATTATAATTTAACAATGAAGGTTGAGATGAGTTAACACCTGCAAGTTTATAAAAATATGTTTTTTATTTGTTATTATTTTCTTTTGGATGGGAAGTAATTTTAAAACAGTATTCGGTTTCAGTAAATATATATATATGAATATATGATTTAAGAGAATATAGAATTCGATCAAAGAAGCATAGGTAAAACAATCTTAAATTGTGTTAACATATCTAGTTTCAAAAAGAAGAAGACAGAACACTATATATATATAACATATAAAGTGTATTGATAATTTTAATTAATTTAAGTATTCAAAACTATGTAAGTAAGTGATTTGTATAAATTTTTGATAACTAACTGAATTAATTTCAATATTTTTTTAAAAAAATATTTCTTTGTCAACCAAATTTTTTTGGTTCAAGTGATAAAAAAGTTTTTGGCTGAAACTTCTGTCACCTAGGTTCGATTCACTTTAGTCGCGTAACCCAATTTTAGTTAAAATTAAATGTACCGAATGCAAGGCTATGTGAAAATTATCTTTGGGCCTGTAAAGTTTTTAGTATTCCATAATTATCAAAAGTTAGTATATGTCTTTATTTTCTACCATTATAATATATATTAAAAAGAGAGAAAAGTGAGTATAAAATTTTCCACCCAGTTTAACTAATTTTGTTTTTGGTAAGAAAACAAAAATATTATACCAACTTTTCAAGTTTTTGGCAGAAATTATAAATAAAACTAGTAGCAAATTCAGAAATCGAAACTAAACAACAAAACTGAAAACAACACTTAATTGATACCAAATCAGAGAAAATAATCTAGCGATCAGCTAAACAACGAGGCAAGCTGAGACCAAACGAGCTAAAACGGTTGAATAAAAAAGTCAGTTGCCATGAACTACCGAGAGATAGAATCTCCAAACCTAGAAGTTCCGGCTTTTGCAGCTCCAGACACAAACTAATCCGAAAAATCAAAGCATTGACTTGCCAAAAAAATCAGCAAACGCAACCTTCGACGGCACGAAAAGAATCCTCCACATAACTATGCCGTCCTTCAGTAGACAACCCAATTTAACTATATCTATATTTGGAGATGAATTCATAGATTTTTTCAGTGGTTGCACAAATGCTAGGATATGTATAAACTTAAATATGACTATAAGTGCAGACATTAAATTTGTCAAAAAATATACTAAATTTTTAAATTATTATGGGGGCAAGTGCACCCACTGTCCTCTACCTAGATTCGCCACTATCTATATTATTATTTGCGAAATGATTTTATTCGAATTCTCATATTAAATATTAGACTGGTTATTGTCGTTGTTACCTTTAATGAAATTTTATATATTACTTACTATATAATTAAAAATTCGCTTTACTTATTAACTTACTATATAACTAAAAGCGAATTTTCTATCAATAATATTAACTTTATATGTTGTATTAGATAATTGACTATGAACTAATATATTAAAATTGTCAAAATAAAAACATTTTTAAAAAGGATAATTCTTATATATATTGTGTTGCTATAAAAATAGCATGTTAAATATAAATTTGAAATTAGGATATAAAACAATTTGTAGTTAAATATTAATCAGACAGATAATATTTGTACAAAGAGATTTTCTAAATTATTTCTAATATGTGATTATTTTTAAAATTTCAATACATTAATAAATATACAGTTTTGATAAAAACTTTATCGTATATAAATAATTTAATGTTTGGTTTAAATTCTTTTTGACAACTTTATCATATCAATTTTTAAATTAATAAGTATTTGTGAAAACAAATTATATCCGCTTGTGCGGGGCAAACACTTAATATCAAAAACATATGAAATATATAATTTATCATTTTCTTCTCGTGCTTTTGGTTGGGGTTCTTTTCCATATTACTGCGATTTCATGTGTTCGTTTTTTCTTTTTTCTTTTTCCTTTTTTTATTTTTCTTTCGGTTCCTTATGTTTAGGGCTTATTCTTTGATGAACTTTGTTTCCACCAACTTAATTTCTATGATTATCGCTGACCATGCATTTTTCATCCTTTCAATCAAAATATTTCAAAACGAATTTTCTTATCATATTATTTATTTTCTTATGATAGGCAGCACAATTTCCACCATGTAATGTTGTCAATACTTATATTCTATATATAAATTACAAAATGAAATAATTTATTTCCTGAAAATTCTAACTATAATCATACATATATATATATTAAATGATAAGCCTCAACATCATTTTTTTATTTTAAGGGTTCAAATGATAACAGGCAGATTTAAGAATATAAATAGTATTTTGACCAAAAAAAGAATATAAATAGTATAAATGTAAGTGTGGTATAGTGTAACAGCGATTTTGATAGAAAAAGTGCAATTTTCATTAAAAAAACAGTCGATATTAATGGTAAAAATAGTTTAAAACAAAGAAATTGATGTAGTTAGAAATTTTTTTCTTTAGTTATAATATTATAATATTTTTCTTTTATTTTTATAATTTAAACTACTAATAGTTTTGAAATAAAACTCAAATTTATATAAAATATATTTCAAATAAAATGAAAATAACAAGAATAAAAAACAGCGGAAAAGATTGTTGAATACTTTACTTTTACTCATTTATAATACAATTATCCGATTAGTTAACGCATTATCTATGTTTTAAAACAAAATGTACATTATTTAATTTAAATTTAAAATACAATAAATAATTTGTTTGAAAAACACACCATATTTGAAGAAGGAGAGGAGATGCGGTTTTATTGAAGGTTATAAAACAAACAAAAAAAAAGTTTTTTCTTTTTCTTTAAAAGATGTGTTGTTTGTATCTATAACGCAATTTTTAATTACAAACTATGTGAATGGTACATTTGTTCAGTTCTGCACCCATAATTACAATTGAGCACGGCTTTTTTCTCCAATCATAGGTTCGAATGTTTTAAAAATGAAGTTAATTATATCTCTATATATTTATGTATTAATATGTCTTTACTATTATTAAAATTGCACTGCAGTTGTTATATAGGTTACCATTCAGACTCAAAACCTAAGCTTATAATTTGGCATATTCCAACAAGTAGTTTTCACCCGTTACGATAAATTAATAGATCTTTAAAGTTAGGTGTATGGATCTATTAGTAATTTCTGGACAGAACTCAACTCCTCACTTTTTCTTTATCTTTTCTTGAAAATTATCAGCTACTTACGTTGCAGATATATCCAAAATGCTATCATTAAAAGAAGTTGACTTAGATAAACGTAACGGTAAAGTCTTTGCAATAGTACTAAAATTCCATGTCTCTACTTTATCCTGTAATCTTTTTTTTTTCTTTTGCATCTCTATCAGGTATTGCGCAGCCATGTGTACGTTTGGTTACGCACTACTTCTGACGTCACAGCACATCTTTTTTTTTTGAAAATGTCACAGTACATCTTACGTTATCTTTGATTAAAATTAGTATGATTATTAGGGGTGTACGTAGATCGAATACTACCATAATTCTTAGTATTTCAGATTTATTTCGGATTTTATGAATATTTATTTTTTCGATTTATTTTATTTTGAAAAACTATGGATATCCGATTTTCAGAATATTCTAAAAGTTTACAGATATTTATAAATATTTACAGAGATATATCTTATCAACTTTGTTTGATACAAATAAATGTTTTAAAAAACCTTAAAAGTTTGTCTTCAAAAATATCTTTAATATAATATAAAATATAAAATAAAGATTAGTAAAACAAATATGTTTCATAAATTTTTAAAATTAATTAAATGTTCTTTATGAACATAATTTTTAGAAGAATTATAGTTTTTATAAAGAGTTTATATTATTTCCTTAATTTAATATTTCTATAAGTATTTGTCTAAATAAACTAACAAGAGTTATATGTTAAAATAATAGTTATATAAATTTATACATCTATACTTCTAAATTTAATTGTACATATACATATATTTGAATAAAAGTCAAAAAAGATTGGATATACAAATACGGCTTTGAAGTTTTAGTATATGTGATTTGCTTCATTTTTAACGGGTATTAATTTTTAATATAATTTTTTTTGCTTCTAAGACTTTCAATATTCGAATTTTTTGGATCAAATTAAAACGAATAAAGAATCAAATCGAATTAACATAAAAATGCTCAGTGTTAAAGATTATATACAACTCGCGCACATATGAGAATTACGAACGTTACTTACGACTTTTTCTCTACCCAATTAATTTTGGAGTCAGAATTACGATTAATTGGAGTTGTTGTTAGATTGCGATCACCATGTACATGTAATATAATCTGTGTATGTACGTGGAAGTTGTTTCACGTCGCCACGATGTTGTAATAATCTCACCGAAATAAATTGTTGATTTAACCACAGTTATTTAGAATTCGTGTCACAGATTTTGGCCTGGAAATATTTACAATTTGTTTTTCAATTTCTTTTTTGGCAAACGGTGATGGCTATAGCTATAGCTAATAATTATAATCATAGTTGGGTTTGTAATTTTATCTACTTTTTGCAACGTGTTTAATTTCATTGCTATAATGTTTAATTACTAAATATGATATTTGATTAAATCGAAGGGTATCTTTTCTTTTCTTTTGTCGTCTAGAGTGTGGACTGTGGAGTTGACTTCATATACAAGCCAAGTCACTTTGTCGAAGCACGTGCTTTCGACAACGCATTTAACACTGTACGGATAGAAATTATAAGTTTGATTCAAAAGCTAATCGAAATACTATCATAAAAGAAGTTGACCTACAAAAACATTACGGGAAAAGTCTTTGTATAATACTAAAAAGTTTCCAAGATTCTGTAGTTTTCTTTTGCATCTCTGTCAGACACTGCAGACTGCAGTCTCATGACGTCACGAAGAGAGCTTGACCTTCACGGCATTGAGTTAGTAAGTTGACCAATATATACCTAACGTGACGTCAAGATACATCTTAGTATCTTACCCTAATGACTGGAAATGATTATATACACTGGCACACAGATAATCATGTTTAACTGAAGTATTAGGCACAGCGATTTGAATCATTTGATACCAGAACAGAGGAGAATTACGAAATTTTCTCACAACTGTTAGAACTTAGAACTAGTGTGAGTGGTGTGTTCAACTCGGGTTTGGTTTTCAACTTGGGTTTAAGTTGATTTTTTTTTTCGTATTAGAATTTATAAAGATTAGCTATCATATTAAAATTCAATCTATTTTTGTTTGGTTAAAAACTAAAAAATCATAAGTATATTTATTATTTTAAATATTTTGAGTTTTAGTTTATATGGTTTAAAATCGAATTTATTAGAATATAAATATATTTTCATTACTGTAGATTTAAATGTACTTTTTATATTTTACCTAATTATTAGAACAACAATTAGTAGAATTATAAATTTAATTATGATAATTTCATTAAAAAGTTAGTAATATTATAATATTATTACATAACTAAAACTTACCATAAATATCTGTCCATAAAAATTATACTTTATTTAATTTGATGAAAATTTATAACAATTATAAATTTAAATAAAATAGAAATTATTAAAATCAACGTATTAAATATAAAAATAATGTCAATAAAATAAATATGTATATATATGATCATTTGTATTATATAACTTACCAATAAGTATACTACTATATTTTAGTTAATCTATTTTTTGGTTTATTTAATTTGATCGATTTATATACTGAACAATATCCATATGTTGTGGTTTTAGTAATAACATTCATTCCATTTATTTGATATTATCAATTTCAAACCAACTTTTCTATTTCCAATCAGTCGGTTTTAATTGGTCTAATATTACCGGATTGAACACTTTTAGTTAGAACCATCTTTTATACTATTATTTGGAAATAATTGTTTCTCTAAGACTCTTCCATTATAAGTTAGATTATAAGTTAGACTGGTTAGAGTTGCTACTCTTAATAAATAATTATGTTTATTTATTATACTATATAACTAATCATAGATTAATATAATAGAACTGTAAAAAAAAAAAATTTAACAAGATAATTCCTGTATGTATGTTTTGTTATTATTCCAAAAAATCCAATCATTAAATTATTTCAAAAGGAAAAAAGATGAATAGTTAAAAATTAATCAAATAAAAATAATATTTTGTAAAATGAAAAGAGAATATTCAGTGATTTCAAAATTTTATTTATTAAATTTGTTTATTGAATATAGTTAATAGTGTGTAAAATAAATTTTTCAAAAACATTTATGATATGTGAGAGTTCCCAAACAAGCATATATATTTTGAAGAAAAATTGTAATATATAAATAATTTGATGTTCAGTTTAAAGTTTTTGAGAGCATAATGATGGTTTCTAAGAAATAGATATTAATAAGTAACTTAAAGATGATTATGTTCGCATGCGCATGCGAAATACCTAGTGAGTATTTAAATTTATAGAAAACATACAATCTTACAAATCATGTTTAAATAATTACAGAATACTTTACATATTATTAGGCTAAATACTTAATTTCTACCAATTAATTATAAAATATTTCTTATATAGTTTTGGATAAATATAAAAACTGCATTGAAATAATAATGGGGAAATTACTAAAAAATGACTCAAAGTTTGATTTTGAATACAAAAGTGTACCCAAAATTCAAACAAATGCAAAAGTTAACCTAAAAGACTAGTGAAATTATAACAACCTCCTTATGACCAAACAAAAAACTTGTATTGAGTTTTACCATTATAACTTTTTGTAAGTCTTTTCATCCTGTAGATCTTTAAAATAATATAAAACTTTTATAAAGTATTTTGATTGGGGAAAAATTGAAATCATGTAATAATAAAAAAAATTTAAATGATGTAAATTTAGTTTTACTAAAATTGTATTATTTTTAACATAGATGAGTGAATGTAGATTGAGTCATGATAATCTTTGGTTTAGGGTTTGGTAACATACGTTGCAGTATTGTTGGTATTTTTAGGGTAAGATTTTGAAATCTATTTTTTTTTATTTGACTTTATGTGTTTAGTGATTATCTAATAACTTGATTTAAACATTTTCTAAGTATCTTATAAGTTTAATAAAGTGTTTTTTTGCTTAGTTATTTGATTACAGGGTCTCGAAGACTCACATAAGAAGTCTTCTCGAAATCTTCTGACATATCCCACCTAATGAATGTAGATTGAGTCATGATACTCTTTTGTTTGGGGTTTGCTAACATATGTATTGTAGTATTGTTGGTATTTTTATGGTAATATTTTGAAATCTTTTTTTTTTTAAATTTGATATATATGTGCTTAGTGTCTATCTAATAACTTGATTTAAACACTTTCTAAGTTTCTTTTAAGTTTAAGGAAGTGTTTTTTTTTTTTGCTATTTAGTTAGTTATTTGATTTTTGGGTCCAGAAGATTTTTTCGGAAGTCTTTTATATCGAAAATATTTAACCTAATTTAAATTTTTGTCTACATATATAAAAAAATTACACATTCTTTTTCTTCCTCTCAAAGGGTTGCAACAAAAATGTAATGTCTCTCACTCTAAAACTCTCCAACCTCTCTATAATCTCTTTGAACATCAAAACACCAAACTTTATATTCATTTCTCATTTTTTTCTTATGTCTTCTCACTAATTTATCTTTTTTGCAGGTTTTTCATAACATGATTTTCATTTTTCACTCTTTCAAAGGTAGATCTATAAATTTTGGATATGCATTTTTGTGTGTTCTATATGTTAGATTCTAAAAAGCTATAAATTTAACCTAATGTGACTGTTTTGTTTATTTTGTAAACATAAAATTTTCATTTTTGAAGTTATTCTCTGTTTTGAAGTCATTTGGATGTATTTGAATTTGCAGATTTTTCAGATTTGAGATAGACTTTGAAAGACTTCTCAAAAGACTCAGAAGATTTTCCAAGAAGTCTTCTAATCCATTTTATGCTAGAAGACTTCCCACGAAGTCTTCAGGAGATCTTCCGAAGTCTTCTGCCCAAAGTGGTACAAATTTTGGACATGTATTTTGTGTGTTTTATATATTAGATTCTAAAAAGTTATAGATCCAATATAATATGACTGTTTTTTTATTATTTAAGAATAAATTTTTATTTTTAAAGTCTTCTCTATTTTGAAACCATTTGAATGCTTTTGAATATGCAGATTTTTTAGATCTGAGACAGACTTTGGAAGACGTCTGAGACAACTTTTGGAAGACACTCAGAAGACTTATAATGTATTTTATGCTAGAAGACTTCTCACGAAGTATTCTACCCAAAGTGGTACAAATTTTGGATATGTAATTTGTGTGTTTTTTATATTATATTATAAAAAGTTATAGATCCAACCTAATGTGATTGTTGTGGTTATTATTTAAGAATACAAATTTATTTTTAAAGTTTTCTCTATTTTGAAGCCATTTGAATGCTTTCGAATATGCAGATTTTCAGATTTGAAATAGACTTTGGAAGACTTCTGAAACAACTCTTGGAAACTCTTGGAAGAATCTCGGAAGACTTCTTGGAAGTCTTCTAATGTATTTATGCTAGAAGACTTCCCATGAAGTATTTGGGAAGTCTTCGAAGTCTTCTGCCCAAAGTGATACAAATGAATGATGTCAAGTGGAGTCCAAACTTATCTATGTTGAGGAATAATATCTAGCTTAATGTATAATAATTTTGTTTATGGTCTATTTTATGATATGTATGTGTACTATTTTAGTTGTGAAATCTTTTGTAAACTTTAAGATATGTTAATCAAAATAATTTGGTAAATATGTTCATGTTTTGCCAAAAATACTTGACAATATTAAAGTTATTGATACAATATACCAAGAATATTTTTAACCATTCTATCCACTCATAACAAAACACAATAACACAAAGATTCAGTCAAATTTACTAAAACTAAGAGAGAAGACTTTTCAAAAAAAAATTTAGTCAAATTCACAAAAGATCGAAATTGAATTTGAAGTGAAAGTTGAAATTTAAATCTCACAAAAGTTAAAAATTATATCTTATGATCTAAAAGACAAATTAAACACATGCCTTGATATTCTTGAAGTTACTTAACACTTTTGAAAGTTAAAAAAACATACTTTGAAGTTACTTAACACTCTTAAAAATATAAAAGACTTTTAGAAGTCTTCTCGGATTAGCTAGAAACACTAGTAAACATGAATATTTGAAATCTCATAATTATCACCAAATAAGTGATGAATTTCATCCAATAGCTCAAACATTTACTAATATACATGAAATAACAAGAAAATATTAAAAGTTTATTTTAAATTTGGAGAAAATTGAAGCCTAATAAAGATTGGCATAGAAGACTTAAGAAATCTTCTGTTTAGGTCATTTTTGCAATTGTAAATTTACGAAGGAAGACTTCTTAAGAAGTCTACTCTACAGAAGTCTTCTCGGAAAAACACGTTAGTTTTGCAAATGACCGAAATTTTTCAGAAATTTGACTTTCTTTCCTGGAAGTCTTCTCGGGAAAGACTTCTATAGAAGTCTTCTAAAAAGATTCTCGAAGTCTTCCTTGCAATTGATTATATTTGATTTTTCTAGAGAAGACTTCTCTAGATGTCTTCCGTTGGAAGACTTCTAAAGAATTCTTCTTTCATAACCGAAGGTTTGACCAAAACCTAGAATAAAATTTGAGATAATATTTTACTATTATTTTTCAATTGAAAAAGTAACCCTGAAGCTGACAAAAAAAAAAGTAACCCGAAATCTTCTATAAAAAGTCAAATTTCTGACAAACTTCGGTCAATTGCAAAACTAACATGTTTATCAGAGAAGACTTCTCGAGAAGCCTTCTCCGGGATTTTCGGTTTTTTTTTGTTAACAAAGGAAAGTTATAAGTCTTCTCGATTGAGAACACATCTAGAAAAGTCTTTTGAAAGTCTTCCTCAAGTCATCTGAAAGCCTTCGCAAACAGATCTGAATAAAAAACGATTTCATACTTTGAATCTGTGAGATGACTTCCTTAACTTCTCAAAACACCAAGAACTTTACTACAAAAGCTACCAACTTGTTAATGACCAAGAATCATGAGATTCGATATCTCTATGAACCTTATAAAGTTTGGAATCAAAATCTTGGCTTTTTGGATGAATTTAAAGAGAAACTGAAAGAGATGTGATTTATGTGCATAAGTAATGAGATTTGAAGAGTAAAAATCAAAAAATTTCTACATTAAGAGTTTTAAATTGGTTGTTTATGGTGATAGATGTGTTGATGACAATGACAATATTGTAAATATTTGGTGAAGATGATGATAATAATGTAAAAGATTCATTTTCGAAAAAAGAAAAAAAAATGTAATATCATTTTCTTGAATAACTCAAACTTTTAAGTGAATGTGAAAAAGGAAAATTTCAAAAAAAAACATGAATTATTTTTGTGTTTGACTTGAAATTTTTGGTTATATTTGAAAAAAGCCCAATAATAATAATAAAGTATTTCTCAGTTAATTATATTCTAATAGAATTTTCATACAACTATGATATATTTCTAAAATAATTACAGAATATTTTTAAAATTATGGAATACTTTTAAAATAGTTAAGTAATATTGCTCACAATAATGGAATATTTATATTTATAAATATTTTCTTACTTTTCACAAAAAATTTTGCTGATCGAACAACTTATAGCTATATAATAGACCCAAAGTTAAAGCAAAAAAAAAAACTATATAATAGACACCAAATATATTCATTACTAAAACAAAGAAAAAGCTTCCAACAAAAATATATTGTAGTGTTGTTCTTTGAACGTTTCGAGAGTAGCTAGCTATATAACTTTGTACATTCTGTTTTCGGGTTTTACGAAACAATCTCAAACACGTTTGTATTCTGTGGTTTAGTGAATTAAGGAAATAGTTAAACCTCTACTCATGTATTATACTTCGTCTCCCATGTTTTTGTACAACGACCTGCATTTCGTGATTGGCCATAGAGAGCTTGGTCTTCACCTCACGACATTAATTTTGGAGTGAACTACGATTGTTAGGGTTTTGGAGAAGTTGTGAGTGTAAAGAACAGAGTTGCACTAGAATCCCATGTTTATTAATGAACTTCAAGTGCTTTTTATAGTGGCTTACAAAGATACGTAAATTGGCTCAACTAGAAAATAGGAAACAACCACAATCACTAACCCAACTTAAGCCACTTGACTCTAACTGACATTGACTTAGTAAATAACAAAGACAGAAAGCAAATAACAACTAAAAACGCAAAGTTCAACAGCTGAAACAACTAAGATAGACTCCAACAGGGAGATGATATAATCTGTGAAACCAACGTTGAGTTGGCCTAGTGGTAAAGGGGTTACGGCTGTAATTTCCGCCACCCGGATTCAACTCACGGTGGGAGGGACTATTTACAATGCTTGGGTTCCTGGCAAAGAGGTGAAACCACTTTTTCTTACACCAAAAAAAAAAAATGATATAATCTGTGAAACTCAACACATGAAGCAAGATCTAGGTATCTATAACCTACGATCATCATGTACATGTAATGTGTGTGTATATACGTGGAAAGTTGTTTCAAGGTTGCCGTGATCTCGTTTACCTAAAATGAAGGATGGTGTAAGAGTCTCTCAATCTAAGAAATGATAGGGTTTTATCTTCTGTACGTAAGATATTAAAATGGGCACTTGTTGGTATTTTACCTGATGTATGCTTTTATCAAAATGTGTACGACTGTGGTTAAGTTTGTCTGCGTCTCTGCTAAAATGAGTTTTGGTTGATCGAAGGACAAACGGGCTACGTTGAAACTTAGTATCTGTATGAATCATTAGCAGAACCCGGAAACTTCTTATAAGAACGAAAGTAACTCCAAAATTTTGTTGGTTACTCAATCGACAATCAAGATCACATGTTCTTGATTTGTTCAGACTTCAAAACAACAGAGCTGCATAGTTTGTAGTAGAGCACAGATCAGTGGATGCAATTTCATCTAAGTGATTCATAATGCCCTATAATAGAAAATTTGTTTTTTTTCATTTTTGTTAACTAAATTTGTTCTTATTCTTCATATTATTATTATTATTATTTTATTATTTCCTAAATACAACTAAATTGTTGAATAAAATCGTAGTGCTCTAAACGACCGGTTCCTTTCTCTCCGGACAGGATTCTTGGCACTTGTTGTCTGCTTGTACAGAGGTTTCTCCGTAGATGTAGAGTTTTGTGCGACTCTACTGAGGCTATTTGTGTCGCTGCTAAATGAGTTTCGGTTGATTGACTGGATAAGTATAGAGACCGAAACATCTTCTAAAAGAGTAAAATCCAAATGTAAGAATCACTTTGCTGGTTTCAAATCAACATTCAAAGATCACAGGTTCTTTGATTTGTTCAGACTTAAGAACAACAGAGCTGCGTAGTAGTAACAGCACAGATCAGTGCTCCAAGTCATCGACGATACTAGGAAATATGAGCTCACATGAAATGAAAAGAGGAAAGGAGCTCTTCCATTCCATATCTCTATCCCTCCAGATCAATTCGATCACAAATTACTACTTCAGAGAATTCAAAGATCTCACGTGTCATACATACTCTATTCAATTAAAGTCTTAGTACGAAATGTGGAGTTGCTCAAAGTGATTGAAAACAGAGAAAAGTAGTAACGCTCATTATATATCTCGTAGGTCCATATACTAATCTGTATACATAAACAGACTCTTGTCTTATTGAACAATAATAATAAAGAATCAACAAAAGTTCAGATCTCGCTTAAAGCTTGGAGACGAGAGATTGGTAAAAAGTAGCACGAGATAGGTAAGTGACTTTCATGGTATCCTTCATCTTGAACTCAACATTCACCACCGTCAGGTTCCTCCCACTCCTCACCACTGATCCTTCCACCACCAATTCACTCTGTGCAAAAATCTCTCACACCATCAATAACCTAGAGTCTACATAAGAGAGAGAGAGAGAGAGAGAGGGCGCTCACCGAAACTGGAGCAGCAGAGAGATAAGACATACTCAATTCACCGAGGAACAGCTGTTTCTCTTCCGACACGATGGTTCTCGCGCAAGCCATTGATAATCTCTCTGCAATTGACGCCACTGCTCCTCCGTGTAACCCATTAAAGTAATTCTAAAAAAAAAAGAGACTAGATTTGGATTAAAGATGGAAACTTTAAGAGACCCATTTGATTAGAATGAAGAAAAGGGATGAGCTTTTTTTTTACGGTAAGGGCAGGCGTGACGACGACGGAGCACGTGATACGGCCACGTGAGACGGAGAGAGCTCTGATGTTGTTCTGGAACAAGACGGAGAATGAGTCGAAGGAGGCGAAATCGTCGAGGGAGGAGTCTGGGTGGGTGAAGGAGTGGAGGAAGTTTTCGAATAGGGATACGTTCTTGGGATCGATTTCTTCGGATATCTTCGTCGTCTCGGACGAGATCGGAGAAGGAGAAGAAGACATTGTTGTTTGTTTGTTTGGTTTCTTCTGTGGTTGGCTCTCTCTCTCTAACTCCCAAGTTTCGTGGAGTTTTTCCCCAATTCGATTTTAACCTAGTTTTATTTCGAATTGATTTTGTTACACAGTGTTGACTTTTTCTTTCTTACTATTTTAAAATGTTTTTCTATTTATGGAAATGTGTAAAACTAGAGTTGAAAAATTCTACTGTGAAAGTTATATACAGACCAAGCAAACCAATACTTCAGAGCCCCATGGAGGATTTTTACTCCTGGGTTTTAATTAATTTTAACTAGATTTTAAGGGGATCTTTATTTTAAATTTTTAAATGAAATTTAACTTTAATATAAGTATAGTTTAAAAGTCAATTTAGGTTATATATATACTAAATAGTGCCAGTTAATTATTAAAAATATAGATTGTAAATAATTGGATAAAACATTTATCAATTAGACATGATACTATTTTAATAGAATATATATATATATATATTTATATATAAGTGTCGTTTAAAGTTTTTACACATATTCAAAAAATTATTAAATTTATTATTTTATCCCTATTAAATGTAATTAGTGAATTAAATATAATGGCAAAAATTAGAAAATTTGTTCATTGGAAATATAAAATGATACTTATAATAATACAAAATTAAAAATTAAAATGACATTTGATATAAACTGAGAGAATATATCTTTATGTAATTATGGGATTCTAAATTTTACGAATGTCAATTCTAACATACCGGGTTTGAAAATTTGTCTGGTTTTGTTTTGGACCACTTCGCTCTTATCTTCTTAGTAACATCAACTTCTGAGTTACGTGGCTTCATTGGGTACGTTTTGTTGTTTGAGAAGAGGAATTGAATAGTTGAAACTGTTTGTATGAAACATAGAAAGAAAAAGGTTAAAAATGACAGAGGAAACACCAAGGTATGTCTCAATCATCATCCTTTAGTTCTTGATCTTACCTGTAATCTTAGTGGGGTTTTGTCTCTGTGGTTTTGTAGATATGCTGTAGTTACTGGAGCAAACAGGGGACTCGGCTACGAGATCTGCAGACAATTAACAAGCAACGGGATTAGGGTTGTTTTGACCTCTAGAGATGAGAAAAGAGGACTTGATGCGGTTGAGACACTGAGGCAAGAGACTGGAGTTTCTGATGAAAGCCTTGTTTTTCATCAGCTTGATGTCACTGATCCTGCTAGTATCAAATCTCTTGCCCAGTTTGTCAAAAACAAATTTGGAAAACTCGATATCTTGGTATGATTATGAGTTTGATCTGCTCCTAATAGACGTGTGATTAACAATTGCAGTAACGTTTAATCTTGAAAAATGAAGACTGGAATATATAGTGTAGCCGGTTTGGTTGTCTAGTCTTTATGAACTGTTCTAATGTGGTGTGGGTGATTTTTTTTATTGCTTTTATAGATCAATAATGCAGGGGTGAGTGGTGTAATCATTGATATTGATGCTATGAGAGCTGGAAAAGAGAAAGTAAGCATATCTTTATGTTCAGGTTGCAAAAAAAAAAAAAAAAATGTTAATATAATATCATTAAATCTTTGTCAAGTCTGAAACCTTCTTGTTGATTCCACATAGCAGGTAGATTTCAATTGGGAGGAAAATATTCCAGAGAATGACTATAACCTAGCTAAAGAATGCTTGAATATAAATTACTATGGACAAAAGAGAATGTGTGAGGCATTTATTCCCCTTTTGGAGTTATCTGATTCTCCTAGAATCATCAATGTATCATCCTTCATGGGTCAACTAAAGGTACGTACAAAAAATTTGAAGAAAGCTTGAGATATGTTGGTGGAGATTGGAGAAACTCCATATTAACGTTACAGTTGATTAATGTTTACTAGAATCTACTAAACGAATGGGCCAAAGGGATTCTGAGCAACGCAGAGAATCT
Organism: Raphanus sativus; assembly: GCF_000801105.2. Lineage (NCBI taxonomy): Eukaryota > Viridiplantae > Streptophyta > Magnoliopsida > Brassicales > Brassicaceae > Raphanus > Raphanus sativus. The sequence goes on along the minus strand of NC_079514.1, from coordinate 50,999,595 downwards.
AACAGAGGAAAGAATCGAGGAAGTGATTGATAAACTTCTCAACGAGTTCAAAGATGGCGTGGTTAAGATAAAAGACTGGAGCAAAGTTATGGCGGTTTTATATTAAGAAGCCTGTTACAAAAAAAAAAAAAGTTATGGCGGCTTACGTGGTTTCCAAGGCAGGTTTAAACGGTTACACGAGGATACTAGCCAAGAAACATCCCAAGATTCGCGTGAACTCGGTTTGTCCTGGAGTTGTTAGGACGGATATGACTTTCAATATTGGAGATTTTTCTGTGGAAGAAGGAGCATCATGTCCCGTGAGGTTGGCTTTGCTTCCATATCAAGAAACCCCTTCTGGTTGTTTCTTTAACCGCAAGCAACTTTCAGAGTTCTGAATTTCTTGTGTGATAAGTTATATATAAAGTCCAAAAAATTAATGTGATGGGAGATTATGATCAGATTTTTTTTCTACATGTTATAATAAATACTTTACAAATATAGAATTATATGATTATACATTTTCACAAAGAAAGCTTTTCTTTTCCTCCGGTTATTTTAGGACTCATGTTCTTCAGGGACTGCATCGGAAGTTTCTTCTTCTTCTTTAGGGTTTGCTTCATTTTCGTTGGGCTCAATTTTGTCTTCCTCAGGTGTGCGTCGGTGATTAGCAGCGGCTTGGAGGACATGATTGTAGTTACCTTTCTCAAGGAAAAGCTGACTGAAATGAACCTTACAGTAAAGGATACCATTGAGAGCAGCGTATGAGGAGTGTGTTAATGGACAGCCACCGGTTGCACATCTAAAGCAAGTCTTGTGGTAGGATTCTCCTTCCATTGTGATCTTCTCTAGGGGATAAACAGTTTTCTTACAAGCTGCACATTTGTCTTGAGTTCCGCTAAAGAAGGAAGATAACTTGCTTGGAGCCCTCGTCTAGATTCATAACAGAAAATAAGATTTTTAAAAAGTTGATGAACCAACAAAAATATATAAATGTTTGAACGTTTACGTGCGTACCACGTCATTCGATTTTTCGGTCTTTCCTGGTGCAAAATAATTGAGAAAAAAATAGCCAAGATTGTTAGGCTTTCCAACAAAGGTGAAATGAATAGAGAAAGACAATATTAACCTGTCTGAAAATTCTTGCTGAAGTTTCCAGATTCTTTGAAGAGCTGTTCAAAATGGGGCTTGCAATACAGAACTCCATCCATGGATGAGTAGTTGCTAATCTGAGAAAGATAAGAAATATTCTCTTTTGTTTCCACATAAACATATGAACAATAGTAGAAAAGATAGATATATACCACGAGAGTGCCATTGCAATGGCTGCACCTGAAGCATGACTTGTGGTAAGGCATTCCTTCCAACGTCATCAAATCCATAAGGTATACAGTCTTGTCACATGCCTTGCATTTGTCTAGTGTCCCTGTAAACGCCATTGTTCTCTCTCTTTTCTTTTACCCTTCTTCCTTTTGCTTTTAGATCACAAAAGAGTCACGAAAAGAAATCAATGTCTTTTGCTTTCTGCCTTTATTCAAATTCTAGAATTGAGATGTTTGGTTCTGATGGTTGAGATTTGAATGCGGAGAACCCTTTAAATATTATTTTTATCATATCTGTATTTCTGTAATCTAATTCCGGCTAATTCATTTTCAAGAGTACATCAAAAAGACACCCGGTTTGGTGCAAAGCTTATAAATAGGTAGCTTGCCGTTTTTTTGAGAAGTTATTATATAAGATCTTTTTTAACAATGGGTACTATGAAAAATTATCATACAATGATTTGCTATTTTATTCCCTAATCTTGTTTTCTTTAGTGTTATCCACTTTTAGTATTCAAGATTTTTTTTTTGGTTTGCTTGGCTTTTAAATATAACTCATTTGATGTACAGATTCATGTGGATCTCTCGTTATTTGATGAATGAATGAATGAGATATGTCACATTTAATTATTTCATGAAAGTAAACATATATGAAACATATGTAGCAGAGAAAGAAGCATATACTTATAATATCTGAGATATGAAATCATAATTTATTATTAAAAGAAATTGATACTATTAAACTTCTGCTTTGACTTGTAGCTGACCACATGTATTGAGATATTGAATGGACCACACCAACTTGTCTGCAAGGTCATGACTGAACAGTATATCTTCTCTTTCTTTGACTCTATGATCCCTAGATGCATGACATGTCGACCACCTATGGGCTTATTATTTTACTCTGTAAATTCTTATAAGCGAACTAATACTAGTAAAGATTCGAGTTAAAACTTGGAAAAAAACTACAAAAGAAAAGTTATGTATAAATGAATTTCCTTCGGCTCTAGTAGTCTACAAGTCCTTGTCGTATCCATTACTTCGACTTCTGCTTCGTTCTTTATTAACTTCTTCAATTTCTAAGATAGATGCCAATAAATGTTCCTCTCTGATCTTTGTTTCCCGGCTAAAAGGAAGTTGTCACGTGTTACTAAGAGGACTAGTAATAGTAAAGATTTGAGTAAAAAACTCAGCACATAAAACTTCGAGAAAAAATAACTCACAAACTACAAATAGAAAAGTATGTATAAATGACCACTGTTCATTTATAACTCTATTATCATGAACGTCTTTACGTTATAGTTTTGATTAAAACGTGTTCGTTGATAAGCCCAGTCCTCATTTCTTTGCCTTAGCTGTTTTCGACAACCCTAATGACGCTAATATCAATCACATTCACACACCTTCAATATCGTATCATAAGCCCATTTCACAACACACAGAGCGTTTCCCATTGCGATCAATCAAAATCTCAATGATCAAAGATATGCAATCATGATTTCTTGTTCTTAAACGATCTGTTGTTGCTGTCACTAGCATTAAATACAATATATCATAAATGTTGTACAAACTTTGCGTGTAATAAATGGCCAGGGCCGGCTCCAAGCTCGCTGATCGTCTCGTTTCACTCTATTCCAATCGTATTTATTTCATTTTTCTTATTCCTATTTTTAATTTTTTTTAATATCTATATATATATATATACAGAATCATCGTTCATAATTCATGTTTACGACATTAAAACCAGACCAGACCAAAGACATTAATAGTTTTACCCCTTTCAAAAAAAATTCTCTTTGATCATTTTCACTTTGAGGTTTGTTTGACTCTTGTATATGTTCGATCTATGTTTTTCTATTTCCTTAAGCTTAAGAACTTAAAAATGTTTGTCCATTTGGCTAGCGAGGTGATCAAAATGGGAAGAACGCCTTGCTGTGACAAGAAAGGTTTGAAGAAAGGTCCATGGACTCCTGAAGAAGATGAGATTCTCGTTGAATATATCAAGCAAAACAGTCACGCAAGCTGGAGAACACTTCCAAAGAAAGCTGGTGCAAATCATATTCCTTCCTCTTTTGGACTTTGGTTTTGATTAATTCTTGATAGTTCTCATCTTTATTAGTTTCTTCCGGATCTTGAAAAGGTTTACTTCGCTGTGGAAAGAGTTGTAGACTGAGATGGACCAACTATCTAAGACCAGACATAAAGCGAGGTCCGTTCACTCCAGAGGAGGAGAAACTCGTTGTCCAGCTTCACGCCATTCTCGGCAACAGGTTGCTTCTACACTCTCCATATTCCCTTAAGAAACTCTTTGTTTCGTTGTTTGAAATGCTCTGTTTTTTTTTTCTTGTCAGGTGGGCTGCTATAGCAGCACAGCTTCCAGGGAGAACAGACAACGAGATCAAGAATTTATGGAATACTCACTTAAAGAAACGTCTTCTAAGTATGGGTCTTCATCCCAAAACCCATGAGCCTTTACCTTCATATGGGTTAGCGAAACAAGCCCCAGCTTCACCAACAACTCGCCACATGGCTCAATGGGAAAGTGCTAGGGTTGAAGCTGAGGCAAGGCTTTCTAGAGAGTCAACGCTTGTTAAATCTGATTGTGATCACTTCTTACGCATTTGGAACTCTGAGATTGGTGAATCTTTCAGAAACATTGCTCCATCTGATCAGTCAACTACTAGTCAAAGCCTTAGCTCTAGGACAACATCTTCTTCATCTACACTTGTAGAGAAAGAGATTGTTGTGAGGACTCATGGATCTGATTCTTCTCCTTGTTGGAATAATCTTGAAGATGTTTCATCAGACTCTGCTTTTCAACTTCTGCTTGATTTCCCTATAAGTGATGATGATATGAGCTTCTTGGAAGAGAACATTAGTTTGTTTTAGAACTTGAATAGTGTCCATGTTGATTCTTCTTACTAGTTAGCAAGCATTCCTCTCTTTATGTTTTGATGATGCTACTAAGAGAAACAACAATGAACATATTTTCCATTCTCATGTTTTTTACACACAGTCAATATACAAAACAAGTTTTTTTCTTTATATACAAAAACAAGATTATAAGCCATTGAAGAGGGAAAGAGGAGAGATTGTTTGCACTTTACAGTTGAAACTCTTTTAAAATGATCAGAAACATCCACAAGTTGCCTTTGGGACAATTCCAGTGGCTCTGTACTCTTAGTAGCAGTTTCTTCAGCTTTAAGAATGCATGGACAACTCGTTGGTTCTGTCTCCGAACCTCATATCTGCTTGTAATTTTGCAGCAGCCTTATAATCCAAGTTCGTTAGTCTGGTTTAGTTTGGTATTTTTATATTCCTTTTTTATTGGTCGTTATACATCTGACAACCGTGGCAAAAGAGCGCGATATAGGTGATGATTGGTTCGACCGTAGTTTTAAAAATTTAGCTGTACAAACTTAGCTGTAAGTAAATTAGTTATAGCTGTAAAGTTGAAACTGTAGATTTTTTTGTAGAAATTTTTGCTGTAGTTAAATTTGTTGTAGCTGTAAATTATAGACTGTAGATATTTTAAAATAAAATATGTGAAATATGTAATATATATATATATATATAAAATAATTAATTTTTATCAATTAAAGAATTTACACTAATATTTTATTATAAATTATCAAAGTTTACTGTTATTTAAAATGTGATATGTAAATAATAAAAATGTTATTTAAATATTTCAATAATTTTAGAAACACCCAAAATTAAATTAAATATTTAAAGATGTTTTAATTATGATTATCTAAATTATTTGATATTATAGACAATTTTTTATTTTACAGATTCTACCGCCAATAAAAGAAAGCTTTAGGTTTTATATCTAAAGTACTTAAGAAAAATTATACGTTAGATAATTTTAAAATTTTCATTCTGCTTATTATCATAATAAATATTTAAAGATGTTTTAATTATGATTATCTAATTTATTTGATATTATAGATAGTTTTTTATTTTACAGATTCTACAGCCTATAAAAGAAAGCTTTAGGTTTTATACTTAAAATACAATAAAAAAATTTACTTTAGTTTTTTCTGTAGTTTTAAAAATAAAGCTAAAGCAAGATTGGTTAAAAATTATAGAAACTTGATGTAGGCTTTCACTATTAAAAAATAAAGCTACAACATGATTGATAAAGTTTGGTGATTTAAAAATAAATAAAGTTAAATCAAGGAGATAAAGCCCAACCAATCATCCACATAGACGTATATGTGAGTGTGTTTTTATGTTAACTAGAATTGAACCTGCACTCCGTACGGATATATTTTGTAGAGGTGGGTGTTCGGGTATCCGTTCGGGTTCGGATCGGATATTTCGGATTTTCGGGTATTTCGGTATAGGAGTATAGAACCCGTTCATGTATTTCTGTACTTCCGGTCGGGTTCGGGTATTTTTAGTCCGGGTTCGGTTATTTTGGATCGGGTTCGGATATTTAGATTTTAGAAAAAATAAAAATAGAATTTTCAATTTTTTAAGTTTCTTGTATTTAAAAATATAGATTTCACTTTACTGATTTTTCTATTTTTTATAGATTGAATGATTGATAAATTTGGAGATAACATTTCAAAAATAAAAATATTAATTTGACTTTTGTTTTTAAACTTTGGATGTAACTTTTGTTAATACATGAAACAAAAAGTTTCACATGTATTTTAAATGAATAGCAAATTATTTTTTTCACAATTATATATATACTATATGATCTTAAAGTATATGTAACATTAATATAAATATTTTAAATAAAATGAGAGATGTAAACTAAAAAATAAGGGTAAGTATACATATGTTCGGTTATCTTCGGATATCCATTCGGGTTCGGGTATTACCCGTTCGGGTTCGGATATCCAATCTCTCCTAACTTAATATCTGTTCGGGTATTTTGCTACTTCGGTTCAGATTTCGGTTCGGGTTTTTCGGGTCGGGTTCGGGTGCCACTTCGGGTATCGGGTAAAGTGCCCACCCCTAATATTGTTTCACAAATAATAATAAACTATAAATATATATAGATATTAACATTTTTTTAATAAATGTACACAAATATTACTTTGAAAATTATATATATTGAAATTTATTTTTGATGAAATTTTACTAATCATATATTCAAAACTTATTTTTATTTATTTATTTAAAAATGTAACAACATACTAATAATTTAAATTTAAACATTAGTTTTTATATTAATTATCTATAAAATTTATTAATTTTTATAAAAGTTGGATTCTCAAAATATTTTATGTGACTAAATTAAATTAGATAATATTATATGTTGAATATTTTTATTTAATATATTATATATTAGTTTTGCATTTTTGTTTTAAAATTACTATTTATTTTGTATATAAGAAATTAATCAGATAATCTTAAAAGAACTGTGCTATACTATTTATTTTCACAATTAATTATCCAAAAATACACACAAATCTGGCCTAGATTAAATTGGTAAAAAAATAAATAATAATTTCAGTATAGAAATAGATTAGATTTTTACCGGAAATGTTATTGTTTAGATTATATGGTTTAATGTTAGGAAAATATCATATATGCATGTATTTAGGATATTTTGTTAAAATTTTAGTTAGTAGTCTAACATAGACTCTTTAATGGTAGATAAAACAATGACTCTATTTTAATAGAATAGATAAATGTGCGTTAAATCAAATCAATAACTGGTTACTAATAAAAATGGTATAATATGCATATATGGTTGAAAATCCTAATTACAGTATAATCTTTTTAAATTAATAATCTATAAATTGATATATACTAAAAATCTCTATAAAATAATATAATTTTATAGTTTCAAATTAAATTTTTGGTTCAATTAATTTATCAATAAATTAATAATCTTTATAAATTAATAAATAATTATAAATTTGGTGTACTCCCAACATTATTAATTTATAGAAGTCTCACTGTAATAAGTGTTGAAAACAAATTAATTCCTACCAAGTATGTTGGAAATCTATGTTTACTAAAGATATTCACACATAACATACATGCATGGTAATTAATAATTGAAAAGATGTAAACAAAGCTATTTGGGCAATAAATCATATCAGATCCCCTATATATTTTCAGTAATTATGCCCATAAATTTGTTTTCTACATATTAGTCTAAAACGCAATTGACTGGTTACATATTGTCTATTCGGCAATTCATTTTTCATAATATCAAAAAGAACAAAAAGTTTTTTCATCTTTATTTTGGGTTTTGGTCATGAGAAACTAAACAAGATCATCAGATCCAAGACCTGCAACTATGAAGATGCACAGCAAAGGATTTAAACAGAAACCACGTTCTAAAGTAGTCGTCTCTTTCTTCATCGTCCTTTCAATTCTCATCCTCAGTACTTGGATGCATATGGTACTAAAACTCTTTCTCATCTTCGAATCATTTTAATCATATATTTATAAGGCCTCCGGACATAGCCGGATGAAATATTGGTATATGCCTCCAAATTTTTAAAGATTTATCATACTCATATAACCTCTAAATAGTTGAACTTCTATTTATTAAGATTAACTTAAAAATATTTATTTACCAAAAAAAAAAAAAAAAAAACTTAAAAATATTTATGATTTTCTAAGTATCAGATCTGACCATGTATATGTATATATGTATATGTGTGAGTCATCATTTAATTGAATCTGAGTGTTCATATAGTTTGTAATAGGGAAGAGTAAAATCCAAATGACTGCGACATCAATAGTAGGAAGTACAAAGAAAACCATCAAGATCCCACTAAAGTGCAAAGACACAACACAAACATGTCCTTTAAACTATCCAAACAGATTCAAACCAGCCATCTCTTCCTCGGAAACTTGTCCTGACTACTTCAGGTGGATCCACCAAGACCTAAAGATATGGCAAGAGACAGGTATCACAAGGGAAACACTTGAGAGAGCAAAACCTTATGCTCATTTCAGGCTTGTGATAAAGTCAGGGAGATTGTATCTTCATCAGTATGATAAATGTTATCAAACGAGAGATGTGTTCACAATTTGGGGAATACTTCAGCTTTTTAAAATGTATCCTGGTCAAGTCCCTGATCTTGAGCTTCTCTTCCTCTGCCATGACCAACCCGGCATTTGGAAAAAAGACTTTAAGAAAGAAGGACCAAACTCTACATGGCCCCCTCCGCCGTTGTTTCATTACTGTAGTCACCGTGATGCATACGACATTGTCTTCCCTGATTGGAGCTTTTGGGGTTGGTACGTACATAGCAATGTTAATGGACTGTAGCCTAAGATAAACGTTTTTATTAGTTATTGCTATATATATAGGCCTGAGGTGAATGTTAAGGAGTGGACAACATTACAAGTGGCGATTAGAGAAGCCAACGAAAGGGTTAGATGGAAAGATAGAGTTCCCTACGCTCACTGGAAAGGGAACTCACACGTTTCTCTTGAAAGAAGAAACCTCAGGCATTGTAACTTCTCCGATAAGTATGATCCCATGGTTCATATCTATGAACAGGTATATGTCCATCCATTTACAGTATCCAGTTTAAGTTTGTGGAACTCTATATATATATATATAGCATCTCATGATCTTCAAACAAAATAAATATCATATGTAATAGTAATGGTGATTTCAGGATTGGGAGAAGGAGAGGGGGAATGGTTTCAAAAGTTCAAACCTAGAAGACCAGTGTACCCATAGGTACCTGATATTATATACTCATGATGTTACTTTTTCGGATTTTGTTAAATTTTTGGTTGCCTATAATTATTAACATTTTGGGGTTTCTATTGAACAATTTAGGTACAAGATTTACATAGAAGGTCGTGCATGGTCAGTGAGCAAAAAATATATATTAGCATGTGACAGTATGGCTCTACTAGTTAAACCAGAGTTCTTCGATTTCTTTGGAAGAAGTATGGTTCCATTGGAACATTACTGGCCCATTAGACCTCAAGAGACCTGTCGTGACCTCAAGTTCGCTGTTGAATGGGGTAACAACAACCCTGAGAAGGTTAGCTAATATTTCTAGATTAATGAGATTTTTTTATCACAGGTTAATATAACAATGAGCAATAATAGACTACCATTATCTTGTTAATTTTGTAATATTCTATATTAAACACATCATGATGTTCTTATAAATATAAACAGGCGCAAGATATAGGGAGACGAGGAAGTGAGTACATGATGAAAAGCCTAGACATGAAGTATGTATATGATTACATGTTGCATGTGTTGCAAGGATACGGGAAGCTGATGAAGTTGGATGTGACTGTGCCTGAAAATGCTACCGAAGTGTGTTCGGAGACGATGGCTTGTCTGATCAATGATGGTGGACTGATTAGGCAATGCATGGACGACTCCTTGGTTATGTCTCCTAGCGTCAAGGCGGCTTGTGACTTGCCGCAGCCTTACGGAGATGACGAGCTCAAAAGGTTTCTTGAGAAACAAGAAAGTGCGGAGAAAGATGTTGAGAAGTTGACCAATGACTATTGGGAGGTCCAAAACAAGATTCTTCAAAAAAGAATAAAAATATAATTTATCAGGAATAATTTAATTGATATATACTAGGGAGTCCTTAAAATTGATTTCTTTAAGGTTTTGGAATGTAAGAGGCAACTAATGTTTTATTTAACTAATGTTTGCAACTAATGTTTTTATTTAAGACCAAAACGAATGATTGGAGTCATGATTAATAAGTTAATAACAGAAAAGCGCGTTGCGTAGTCTTCAATTAAACACGGTCAACGTTTAATTAACACCAATAGTTTCCACCAGAAAAAAAAATATGCCTAGTTGCCTTGATAGACAAGTCTGCACGACCTCACAAAACCATGAAGAAGCTTTCAACATCTCTGTTCTGTCTCTCAGGAGAACCAAAAAAAAAAAACTAGATCGATTTCTCTTTGTGTAAAATTAAATGAGTAACCTAAAACTTGGTGTTGAAGTCATAAGCGCAAGGCTCGGAGATGGTGTTAATTCCTTTGTGGAGCTACGATTCGACGATCAGAAAGTCAAAACCTCGACAAAGCTCGACGATTCGAGACCTGTTTGGAACGAGAGGTTCTTCTTCAACATCTCCGACACAGATGACCTATCGAACCTGGTTCTTGAGGCTTACGTTTACAACAAAACTAGCAACGTAACGAAGTCTTGTCTTGGTAAGATTCGAATCCTTGGAACAGCTTTTGTGCCCTACTCTGAAGCTGCGGGGTTGCAATACCCTCTTGAGAAAGACAAATGGAACGCCTTCTCTTTTGGATCCACCATTAGAGGTGAGCTCGCGCTGAAGGTGTTTGTAACTGATAACCCCTCTCTCAAGGTACCGGTTCCAAACCCTAGAAAGAAGATTACTTCTAACACAAGGCGAAGATTCCACAGCATCCCTGCGTCAGAGAATACTGAACCTAGCCAACCATCGCGTCGACCACAACCGCAACCACAACTGCAACCATCGCCTCAACCGCAACCGCAACCATCGCCTCGACCACAACCGCAACCATTGCCTCGACCGCAATCGCAACCACAACCACAACCATTGTCTCGACCGCAACCGCAACCACAACGGCTTCAAATGCCGACACCGGTTATGGAAGCTGCTCCATTTCAACCGGTCAGACCGGTTCTTAGAGGAGGCCTACAAGCAAAAACAACCACCACTCATGATCTCGTCGAGCCAATGGAATATCTCTTCATCAAGATCGTGAAAGCACGTAATCTTCCGACAATGGACGCGACAGGAAGTCTAGACCCCTACGTCGAAGTCAAACTCGGAAACTTCACAGCAAGAACGACACACTTCGAGAAGAACAAGAATCCTGTTTGGAACGAAGTCTTTGCTTTCACCAAATCAGACCAACAAGCAAACTTCGTGGACGTCATCGTCATGGACAAAGACGTCATCAAAGACGACTTCGTTGGTTCGATCCGGTTCGATCTAAACGAGATACCGACACGTGTTGCAACAGATAGTTCCTTAGCTCCGGAATGGCACATAGTCAACCATGAGAAAGGAGGAGAGATTATGTTATCTGTTTGGTTCGGTACTCAAGCCGACGAAGCGTTCTCAGACGCGACGTACTCAGACGCTTTAAACGCTGTAAACAAATCGAGTGTGCGCTCTAAAGTCTACCATTCTCCAAGGCTATGGTACCTTCGGGTTAACGTCATCGAGGCACAGGACTTGGTTATCGTACCAGACCGGACTCAGTTTCCTCCAAATCCTTATGTTAAAATCAAGTTAGGTAATCAGATGGTTCGAACCAAACCGGGTCAATCGCTTAACCCGAAATGGAACGAAGAGTTCACATTTGTGGCGGCTGAACCATTTGAGGATCTTGAAATCTCAATCCAAGACCGAGAGGAAACGCTTGGAACGGTTGAGATATCGTTTGATGAAATAGAAAGACGGGCTGATGATAACCGGATAGTACCAAACCGTTGGTTTAGTCTTGCGTTAGAGAGCCAGAGGAGAGTTAGATTTGCAACTACTAGGATTCTTCTGAATGTTTGTTTAGAAGGAGGCTACCACGTTCTTGATGAGTCCACTTACAACAGCAGCGACTTCAGACCGTCGATGAAGGAGCAGTTGAACCGATATGAGCCATCAGTTGGTGTCCTTGAGTTAGGGATCTTAGGAGCTGAAGGTTTGAGTCTGAGTGAAGATGGGAAGAAAGAGACAGTTGATACTTATTGTGTGGCTAAGTACGGGACAAAATGGGTTAGGACGCGGACCGTTATGAACTGTTTAAACCCGCGGTTCAACGAGCAGTACACATGGGAGGTTTATGAGCCAGCAACTGTGATAACGATCGGCGTCTTCAATAACAATGGGACCAATGGTGGTAACAACAAAGATGGGAAGATTGGGAAAGCCAGAGTTCGAATATCTACTCTTGAATCAGGAAGACTCTACACTAACTCGTACCCGCTTCTCGTTCTTCGACCTTCAGGTGTCAAGAACATGGGTGAACTACATTTGGCGATTCGGTTTACTTGCACCTCCATGTTTCAGATGCTTCTCCATTACTGGAAACCGATTCTTCCCAAAATGCATTACGTGAGACCTTTAAAAGTAGTGCAGCAGCAAATTCTCAGGCAGCACGCGGTTAACCTAGTGGCGGCTCGGCTAAGCAGAGCCGAACCGCCACTTAGGAAAGAAGTGATAGAGTATGTAACCGATTCGAACTCTCATTTTTGGAGCATTAGGAAAAGCAGAGCTAACCTCTACAGGTTGAGATCGGTTTTCTCCGGTTTACTCGGTACCGGAGAATGGTTTCAAGATATCTGCATGTGGAAGAGACCAGTAACTTCTACAGCGGTTCATGTACTCTACTTAGCGTTTGTGTGTTTACCAGAGATGATTCTTCCGTTAATTTCTCTTTGGTTGTTCATGCTTGGTGTATGGAACTACAGATTACGCCCAAGACAACCTCAACACATGGACACAAGCCTTTCATTTGCAGACAATGTTCACCCTGAAGAGCTTACGGAGGAGTTCGATACGTTTCCATTCTCTTCCCAAGACCCAGGGACTGTTAAATTGCGGTACGAGCGGTTGAGGAGCATAGCTAGTAGAGCTCAGACGCTTGTGGGAGATATAGCTGGTCAAGGAGAGAGAGTTCAAGCTCTGTTAAGCTGGAGAGATCCAAGAGCAACGTCCATTTTCATGGTGGTATGTTTGGTTTCTTCTGTGGTTTTATATGTTGTGCCGTTTAAGGTTTTTGTTCTCCTGGCCGGATTGTACATCATGAGACATCCAAGATTCAGGAGAAAGACACCTAATGGTCTGGTTAACTTCTTTAAAAGACTTCCCGCTAAAACAGATTGTATGTTGTAGAATAATAAATGAAAACACATGAGTTCTGAAAAATCACTACAAGTCTTTTTGTTTCCTAGACATAAAACCAAAAGACAATAATACTCTCAGAGAGGTGTTAGCTTTAAAGTCTTTGTCTTCTTCTTCTTCTCCTAGGTTTCAATGGTTATGTACTACACACATGAATCATCATCATCCGCGCATTAGATCAATGTCCATATGAGCGTGATGCATATCCATCGATCTTGAACCGGTTGACCACATGCCTACAGGAGTCTGAACAAGGTTCTGAGGAACAGGAGGCGACGTTGGTGCTGCTGATGTGTTGTCGTTGTTCTCCAAAGCATCAGTCTCTTGGACATCTTCAGAAGCTTCATCTCTTTTTTTAACCTTCCCTTTCGGAACCGCCCAAAGGAAGCTTCCAACGATAACCTATTAAGGAGAGACACAACACACAAAATGTTTTAACAAAAAAAAACTGAATCTCTAAAGAAGTTTTGATGATATGGTTACCTGAACATGACTTGCTGCTATTAGAGGCCCTCCAATTCCACCACCGATGACACGACCATCAGGGCTAGCGAGTGAGACCGCTAGGTTTCCAGTTCGGTTTGAGTAGTCATTGTCATTTGCGTTCAGATAAGAAAGTGATAGAGAAACAAGCTCGAAACGACCCTAGACATCATAGAGTACACACACCAACATGAGCAGTCTTCTTATCTTCTAACAATAATAATAGTAAAAACAAACAAACCTCGTAGGTTATAGCTCCATGGGATGGTGCTGGTTGAATAAGAGTTGCAGTAGAAACTGCACCAATAGCTGATAAGACACAGATCGCTCTTGGACCTTGCTGAGAGAAAGACAGTACCTTTGATGCAATGTCCTGAATGAAACACAAACACAAGACTCATTACAAGAGACCTAAAACAATACAAAGAGACTAGAGAAGTCAGACATACTTCACCAACGGAAACTACGATTACGTGCGGCGTGAAGCTCATCCCTGACGATGAAGGCATCAAGTCACCTTACAGAACAAAAATAAAAAGCACAGCTTTTTGCATCAGGAGACAAACTTAAAGTTAGTTAGTTAACATAACTTAAGAGAAGGGCCCTGTAATAAAGATTTTTTTTCATATACTGAATCAAAATAATAACACCTGACATTAAAAAATTCGAAATCTTTAATTAATAATTAGTCATTAATAATTTCCCACCAATTCCAAAACCAAATGTGTGCTCATAAACTATAATATAAATCAACAAAGCTCATAACTTTCTACAGTATGCTAAACTACTTAGCTGAAGAATAAACAATCACTAGAATCTCAATTCACCATTCAGAGAGAGAGAGAGAGAGAGAGAGAGAGAGGGGGTTATTACCAATGGAAGCAAGTCTTTGCTTCTTGCCGGAGCCAGGAGGTCTACCACGACCACGTTTGTTAGAGTTTGGGGGGGACATGGAAGGAGACAATGCTAAAGAAACAGAACCGTCTTGTCCGTATTTCCTAGGCCGTCCTCTCTTCCTCTTCCCAGAAGTCTCACCGGAAGTAGGAGGAGGAGGAGGAGCTGAAGAATCAACCGGAGAAGACTCCGTTTGTAAAGGAGGAGGAGACACGAACGCGGCGGAGCCACCGCCGCCGCTTCCTGGGTTGTTCTGGTTAGACAAGAAAGGAGAGTTGGGATTGGAGAAATGGTGAAACCCTTGAAAGGGCTGTTGAGTCTGAGGAGGAGGAGGAGGAGGAGCAGAACCAGGCATGCCTCTTTGGATGTAATAAGAACCCATTGCTTCTCTTCGATCCATAGCCTTTCTTCTAAAAAGGTTCGAACTTTGTGGCTAAGGGAATACAAAAGAAGAAGGAAAGATCTGATTTTTTTTTCTTTTTATGAGAAAGGATAAGAACAAAATGAGAATCTAAAGGTTAAAAAGATGTAAACTTGAAGGGTAAGTAACATGCAACCTAAAAAAATTATCTCTCAACACAAACTTTCATTTGACCTAATTGGGTTTATGTAGCTTTTAGTATCAAGAAAAGAAAAAGAAAGAAAAAAAAAAGCTTAATTTTCATCTACTTTCCTCTCTTTCATTCTCTCAGCAACATAGGCAAGAAAATGAGATATGAAGCTTTCTTCTCCATCAACAATGGTGAAGAAAAGGGTTCTCTCTTCTCTCTCTAGGTCTTCTTTTTGTAAGAAATGTGATGTTGCTTTATTTTTTTTTTGCTTTAGTGGGGGGTGACAGAGGGAAACAGAAGAAAACAAAAAACTATCAATCAGATCCCTTCCCTTGCTGCTAAGTTGAAAGCATTTACTGTACATAACACACACAACAATGAGATTATTTTCTTTGGAAATTCAAATTCGAAATTTCAAAGATTTTGATGTCAGACTTTGACTGTAAGCTCTCTCTCTCTCTCTAGTAGACTTCTTTCTAGCATCTAGCTGTTCTAGCAATTCCTACATAGGCGTGTATGTGTGTGGCTCATTTCGAAGCTATTGATAGAGGGCGCGTGTGTCAAACTAAGCATGAGAGACTGAAGCTCACGCTCGAGAAAGGGAGAGTGAAAGAAAGTAGAGTGATAGTAGTCAATTCTTGTTCCTCCTCTCTGGCTTCCACTTCGTAGCTATTGATGAATGATGATGAAAACCCTGCCAAAGCTTTCAAATTTATCAAGCTAGGCCTCTGTGTTCGAGTAGTTCGATTTTTGGGTAATTCGGTTCAGTTAAAATTTCGCCAAATTGAACCGTAAAGAGGTTGGGTTCAGTTAAAAAAGTTGGCTTTGGTTCTTGGGTA
The DNA here is from genome assembly GCF_000801105.2 of Raphanus sativus. Taxonomy (NCBI): domain Eukaryota; kingdom Viridiplantae; phylum Streptophyta; class Magnoliopsida; order Brassicales; family Brassicaceae; genus Raphanus; species Raphanus sativus. Next base: position 50,983,705 of record NC_079514.1, on the reverse strand, counting down.
ATTCGATTTTTTTTTTTAATTTTACTGAAACTAACCAAATTTTTTGGTTTCGATTATATTGTTGGTTAAAAATTTGAGTAAATGCGGTTAAGTCGGATAATTTCAATTAATTTTAGGTTAGTTTGGTTAATTATGTTCAATTTTTTTTGATAATTTCAGTTAGTTCCGTTCATAATTTTATTTAATTCGGTTAGTTTGGTTCAGAATTTGGTTAATACTTAAAAAACGATTGCTGAACCGAAAACCGAATTTTTTAATAAACCTACTGAATCGAACCAGACTTCTCAACAGACTAACTGAATCCTAGCCCTATATCAAACCATTGGATTTGAACTATATAGTTTACCACAAATTCTTATGACTATTAGGAGTGAGCACAGAGCGGATATCCAAAATTTTAAAAATAATTGATTTTCTTTTTTAATCTGATCTGATTCGTAATCTTCCGGATATTCGGTATTTATGGATATCCGGAAAAATCAGTATATTTTACCGGATATTCGATTCGATCCGTTGACCGGTAAAACAATTAAAATTTTATTTTTTTGAAAAATATTTAAAGAAAGGGAATTTTAATACAAAATAATAATATTTATCACAAATTATTAAAAACTTCATACTTTTAAAAAATTTAATGACCAAATAATTAATTTAATGGATAAAATAACTAAAATATATAGAGAGATATAAATTATATATAGTTTATATATAATATATATGCATATGTACATTACGGATCAGATCATAACGAATAACGGAGATACACAGGATATTTTGCCCACTCCTAATTATAACTAAACATTCATTTAAGAGACTATTAGCTTGGATTTGAACTATATAGTTTACCACAAATTCTTATGACTATTAGGAGTGAGCACAGAGCGGATATCCAAAATTTTAAAAATAATTGATTTTCTTTTTAATCTGATCTGATTCGTAATCTTCCGGATATTCGGTATTTATGGATATCCCGAAAAATCAGTATATTTTACCGGATACTCGATTCGATCCGTTGACCGGTAAAAACAATTAAATTTTATTTTTTTTGAAAAATATTTAAAGAAAGGGAATTTTAATACAAAATAATAATATTTTATCACAAATTATTTCAAAACTTCATACTTTAAAAAAATTTAATGACCAAATAATTAATTTAATAGATAAAGATAAAAATAAATGAAAAATAAAAAAATATTAGTCGCAAAAAAGATTTTTTAAAATACTTTTAATACCATCAGGGAAACACTAAACCTTAAATCATAAACCCTAAATCTTTGGATAAACTTTAAACCCTAAATAAATCTTAAATCCTTAAAATTAAAAAAAAATAATTTAACCCAATTAGTACAACACTAAACCCTATATATTCTAAATTTTTGGGTAAACCTTAAATTTTGGATAAATTATAAAATTTAGTGTTATTTATTTTTTTTGTTCAAGGTTTTAGTGTTTTGTTGATGGCGTCAAAAATATATTTCAAAAAAATATTTTTTTTTGCAATTAGAACTGTTTTTATTTTATTTTATTTTAAAAAGTAATATAACTTGACAATTTTGTTTACTTTTTGAAAAATACTAAATATGAAATAACAAAATTTTATAGGATGAACCCAAAATAGTCTTATTATTACTACAGCCTCCGAGCCTCGCATGGTCGATCCTGGAATTTTAAAGGTTATAAGCAATTTATTAAAAATTTATTAAATAATTTTGGTAACTTATGTTTATATAAATATAAATTCTCTCTTAAATTTCAGAGCTAGTATGTCAGACTTTCCCATGCACATAACTAACTCTAGCATAGTTAAACGACCATGTATTAATAACTAACTAAACTTTAGAATGTGCTGATAGTTTTTTATTTTATAAATATATAATTTTGATACTATGGCAAATGTTTAAAATATATAATTTCATTATAGTGTTATATATTGTGTAACTTTATAATTTTATTGTTAGATTTTTTAGTCGATATTATTAATATATAATAACTTTTTATACATTTAAATGGTGTATAATATATATTTTTATTTAACTGAAAGTAAACTTTTAAAATATGTTATTTTATCAATTTAATGAAATTTCATATTAATTCATATATTATAGACTATAGTTATAAATTTTTAATAAAATTATATTTTAAATTAAGTTATAATATTATATTATATTACTAATTACAAAATTAATCAATGCATGCGTTTAAAAATATCTAGAATTTTTAGTTAAATTTTATTAGATTTTTTCTCAACAGATTTTGTTATAATTAAATTTAAATTTAAATTAAATTTATTTATTATTAATATCCTCATAATTATTAAGATTTTTAGAAATAATTAATAGATATCAAATATATGTTATTGATGAAAAGAACCTACTTTGATTTTTTTATGGTACATAAAAATTGTATTTCCCTTTTTAATAGAGAAAGATCTAGCCTTTTTTTTTCTTTTGACCCAAAGAAATACTCTTCATATAACATGAAAATTAAGTTCATTGCAAACGAGATTCTAGGCAAAATCTATTCTATTAATTCTTCTGTATGACCAGTTGATATATGTTGTGTCCACTTTTTATTTATCTATTTAAAGAATCACTTATTATTCTCTTTATATAACTATATCTAAACACTAACCACTAACCACGTTATAATTATCTGTGCCAGAAACAGTTTTCACTTATTCTTTGTCTATAACCAAAACAGTTACGTTTCTTCTTACAAAAATGTGTTAAGAATATTGATTTTTGATGAACACACAATATTTCAGGATTGAACCCAATTACAGAAACCCAGATATATTTTTGGAATCTCAATTGAACCTGCTAATAAAAGTTTTCTTTTGCAGGGTTTGTCAATCCGGCGATAGTGATGAAGCTTTCTATCTTATATATTCTGTTGGGATCTTCTCTCATCTAGGAGTAGTGATGCTTTCGCCCCTCCTTGGATGATGAATCGAGCAGTATGTCTCTTTCATCTCTTTTCCAAGTGGTCGCTGCAAGCTTTGTGGACCAAAAGCGTGAAGCTTGGATCGAGGAACTCAAAGCGAGCAAGCCACACTTCTGCTTATAGGTCGATTCGTCGTCTCGGGGAAGAGGGAGAGTGAGCTTCAGCCGAGAAGACCACGTCGAGCACTCCGTCTTCACCGCGGCAAGCGCTCTGCAATTCTCGATCTCGCTATAGCCGATTTCTTTATTTTTGCACACTTAATCCCTGAGATTTTGACAGTTTACGGTTTGACCCCAATACTTCCATTTGTTGAAGAAATGTCCTAGAATTTGTCTCAGAATTATTGATTGTGCATAGCCACTAAATCTAAAATCTACTTTTAAATGCCACTAAATCTAAAATCTACTTTTAAATATATAAACTATCATGTAATATATACACACTAAATCTACTTTTGAATATATAAACTATCATGTAATATATTACTACCAATTAATAAAATAAATATTTGTAATCTCTGTTATGATTCCAAAATTTTCGGATCCACTTCTCTTTTATACATACTATAGTCAATGGTACATAATGTACGTGAGTATAATGTTTGTGAATGTAGAAATAAATGCTTAATATTAGGTCGACTAATATATATTTAATAATTAATTTTAAGTGATCTTATTCTTCACTGATCCATGCAACAGTATAATTGACACGGGTTTCTTATCATCTAATATATTTTACCCATGTAAAAAATTAAAAATATATTAAATCACAAGCAAAACTACAAAATTGCGAACTATATCAAATAAATTTGGTTTATTTCTATTGAAAAAATTGGTTTGTTGGAATAATAAAATATTAAAATTTTAAAATTCTTTTTATTTTTGACAATTTTTACACAAACCTAACAATAATAGTATATATAATATATATTAAAATATTTGAAGCTGATTTTTATCTTATATTACTTTATTCAAATTTGTTCATGTCTAATGCAAATCTATTTACATCAATATAAAAGTATGTCAACTTACATTTTGTAATCATATTTACATATGTTTTAGCAAGAATACAATTGAACACAATTTTTTTCAAAGATCATTATCACACTGTAAAAATATAACTAAAATATCAGTCCAAGAAATTGAGATTTGTTCAACCAGACATTAATTTATTCAAATTGTAAATATTTTACACATACATTAAATTTATAAATTAACAAAGTACATGATATTAGGTTTTAACAGGCTTTAAGTGGACTTTAATAGAATCAATATTCTTATAAACTCATTTAGTTTAACGGGTTTTAAATAAGTTATTCGATTAAGAAATTTTTATTAAATGTGATTTTACTTAAAGTTAGTGAAGACCGTATTAACTTATTTACATATATATGTATATATATAAAACAAAATATATTAAAAAGTATTTTCACATTTTCAAAAAAAATTGTTCGGTCTTCGGTGCGGGTTGAATTTGATATTGGTTTTCGGATATAACACGTTAAGAACCGTTCGAGTATATATGTCATCTTTAATAGAATATATGTGACTTTGATTTTTGAGTCGATTCCGAGTCGATTTTTTGGGACGAATATTCATGATTAATTATGTTAGGTAACTAATAAGAAAATATAATATGCTGCCAGCTTTATGAATAAAATTTTAAAATTATTTCCAAAATACATATGACACAAATGTATAGTTATACAATTTGACATATTTATAATTACCAAAATCATATTAAATTAAATTAATATCAAACACGAATATGATTATAAAAAAACAAATATAAAAATTAAATTTCTAAAACAAAAAAAAAAAAAATTAAAAGACGGGTCAAAATCTACTAATTGTTGTGAAACTAAGTGGGGAAACGTGTTTCTTGTTATTAATCTCGACTAGGGGTCTTACATATATATATACATCAAGTCGTGTTTATCCTAAGTGGATAAGTACAACAGTCGATAAGCATTATCTTCTGTGGTCGGTACGGTCCTGGTCGGTCCGGTTATGTCGATCACAATCTGGTACATAACATTCCCCCTTGATCGACACATCCGGTACTGGTTCGTTGCATGCTTAATGTTGCCTCATTAAAACCTCTCCTGGAAAACCCCAAAACCAATGTGGCAAAATGGGAAACCATGGACAGGAAAAAAAGTACAACACATGAACTCCCCTTGATAAATGCATCACTGTAGATCTTTGGACGATGCATTCCTATCTGGTCGATGAGCTTCTTGTAATATTTTGTAATTTCGCCGGTTTTCTGGAACTTTTTTTGGACATGGTCAAGACGTGCATCTTTGATGCCGACCACTCGACAATGTCTTCATGTTCTGGTCGGATGGATGATGCTCAATCAGTACTCGGATAGTACTTGACCAGTACTTGGATGTACCTCTATCCTGCGATTAAATCTTTCTTGCAGGTCCTCTCATGTCCCACGGTTCCTCTAGTCTCATGGCTTTGCCATACCGTGGACACTTTTATTTTATTATTGACTCAGACATTCTTCTGGTCACTATCTCTGGATGATGTCTCATGACTTCTTTCATTTTGTCGTAGACAATGCTATGTTTTCGAAAACATACATGTTAAGTCATAGACCTTGTCATCACACGCCAATATACTCATATATGTCTAAGGTTTCTAGTCCCATCATATTCTGTCCAAAATCAATCGATAACTTGTATCATTGAAATCATTGAACCATTGAACCTCTCTTTAGGTTGGTTTGGTATAAACATAAACACAAGGAATTATAATATCCTCTATAAGGATCTATGGACTGATTGTACTAAGTATTTTCTTAGTCTATCATTTGCAGCTGCCTTGTTTCAGTCCATGAATAGTTTAGGAACAAAACTATTCTATGAGAATTTCTTTTCTCATCTTTTTTGATATTCTTATCATTTCTTTATCCAGTGATCAACATGCTGCTTACTACATTTCTTTCTTACTTATATCCAGACATTTATCATTTTCGAATTTATAGTAGCATCCACCACATAGGAGTACATCTCCTTATAATCTGTTCCTTAGTCTTGGTGTGTATCCTTGTGTAATCAAGCCATTCTTTGAATGCTGTAAATAGGAATATGAACACCTTAGTCCATGTCTCACGATTTCTTCTTCTTTCCCACACATGACCTATTTTTCACTGGTTTTATCTTATCAGATGGTGTTTTTATATATGGCCAATACACTTATCTCTTTTATAGATTCTTTGAATCTTTCTTTAAACCCCCACGGTTTCAACCTTTTAATCTATGAATGCATTCTTGTATTCACGTGGATTCTGATCCTCGCTTATATATTTTAAAATCAAGTGCTATTTTCTTATACATCTTTATCTTTTATGTGTGTATGTGTCGACACTCTTTTATATGTATGGTTCCATTGTGTTCCAGACATGAACTAATCGATTAGAGATTTCATTCTTACTAAGAACCTTCATTACCTTGCAATTTGGCGTCCCAAACTACATGGTCTGGTACCTTAGATGTTTAGCTGCGCAGCCTTATCTCAATGTCTGGTCTGGTTTCCCTTATGACCTCGGATATGTCATTTCTATGCACCTTTCTTTTCATTTCTGAGGTTCCTTATCTTATGGAACATATTGGTCTATCTTTAGACTCTATAGCAATTTGATTATGTCTCTTCTAGGACATTAATTTCGTGGTGCTTAAGCTGGTATGACTTAGTCATTCTTTTTCTTTACTTTTCGGGTCTAATCTGTCTGGCATTCTTTTAGCTAGCTTTGTATGATCTTTCTTTGGACGTCTTAAATCATATTCTCTGGTCCGAGGATCTTGCCAAGACAAGGATGGTTAATACCATTCCATTTCTTTATACTTGTACCAGCTTATTTATTTCTCCCCCTGATGTTGGATAGTCGGATTCATCATGTAATCCGTAAACCTGGCCTTAATCTGATCACCCATATTTTGGCTCAAGGTCTCTTATAATATCGTGGGAGGAAGACATTCTCATATCCAACATATATTTCCAATCTTATTTCATCTTCTTATGAGGTTCCATCATAGACGACACATATTATTGTGGTGGTCTATACATAATCTCTTAGGATGGTCTATGTCTGGATCATGACCCTTTATAATTATTAGATGGGAATATCTATGCTCACTTTATATGGCCTGATGCATATTTTCATTACATGTAAATCCATGTGTTCCCAACCATTAGCTAGTGATCTTTGTATCACAAAGAATTCGGCCAAGTTCTACCATGGTCATAAACCATGTCACTCGGATTTATAGTGTTGTTCATGTACCACGGGAGTGTCATTTCTCCCCCTCATGAACATGCTGATAAATCTTTTAGATGCTTGGAACATTATAGCCTAATGAGTTTCCCTTGTGTACATGTTACACAACGTGAGATTCTTTGGGATAACTCTTTTGTGCCTTTTTCGATATCAATCTTTGCATCAATTTTAAAGACATGGATGGCTAGTCCAGTCATGCCATAAAGTGTATAAAATTTCGTGGTCAACCTATCTGGTTACCTAGTCATTTTGCTTTTATCATACTGATCTTTTAGCATAGTTTAGATCAGTCGGGAGTACAGTCTCGACCATTTCTATGCCTTGGGCGATTTTTATTTATAATTTTGAAGGAACTTTTTATTTCCTTTGCCCATTGGTTCAATGTGGAAACCATTCATTTTAAAAAATTTATAACTCAAATGGGTCTTTTATTTGGGTGAATAATTCATGCCCCCTTTAGGCAATGCCTTTGGTCGGATAATTTTAATTACTATACTTTAAAAAAAAGAAAAAATCATTTGTCATTTATTATTCAAGAAATTATCAAGCAAGTCAAACATGATAATATAAAACTAAAACAACTCTTATTATATAAAAAATATAAATGACAAACAAATCAAAACATAAAATCAGAATGTCGAAATCTCGATTCTTAGGCAATGTATAAGCCGACCACTCCTTTTATTATTCTGGACGTGGCTTCTTTGGATTCACCCTTATTCTCTCCAGCCTTATTGGCTTCAGGAAGTCTCATCTCACTGGTTTTCTTTAGTATCTCATTATTCTTCTCAGCTTTTAATAGATACGAGATCAAATTCGTATAAGTGGTGAAACATTTTTTCTGTAGGTATATTGTAACAATAGATCCCTTGGATCAGCTGCGAGGAATGAATTTTCCAGTAAATCTTCCTCTGTTACCTCTTCACCACATAGTTTCAATTTAGAAACAATTTTGATTAGAGCTGAGTTATATTCATCTACGGACTTAAAGTCCCGAAATCTGAGATTTATCCACTCATGCCTAGCCTTTGGTAATAACACTATTGTGTATCTGGATTTTAACTCTGTCCAAAGGTTAGAGGGTTCGCAATATTTAGATACTGATCTCTGAGATCCTCAGTGAGATGTTGGCGAATAATTGTTACTGCCCCATATTTTTCATTTTCAGTTGCATACTCGCCTTTGATGATACATCTGTCAAGTCCTCTTATCTTCAGGACAATTGCAGTGTTCATGGCCCATTTTAAATAATTATCTCCAGAGAGATTAAGGGCTTGATAATCCAAATTCGACGTCGACATCTGAAAATATAGATTTTAGAGTCTTATTATTTGACTTATAATTGGATTCAAACAATGCATTTTGGTTTCTTTCAACTTTTTATTTATGCAATGTGATTTGGTTTCTTTCAACCATTTATTTATAATTCAATCCAATTTTTTTAGTCAATATAGCAATGCAGGTTTTAGTTTCTTTCAACCTCTGAATTTATGCAATGCAATCCAATTTTTCTTTCAATCTAGCAATCTGATTTTCTCATATGATCAATCAATTAAAATTTTTTTTTATGATGCAACCTTAGCAATCATTGTCTACATGATCAAGATGAAAAAAAAAATAAATCAGATCAAAAATTGATTCTAGATGATTTAAAATATTATCGGATTCTAGAGAGAGAAAATAGGGTTTAGGGTTTCGAAAATATATGGTTTCATTTTTTAATAATTATTTTCGAAACCATTATATGACTTAAAAAAATCAGATCAATATTAACAATTATAGCATTTTTCTAATCTTCCAAAAGAAAAATGAAAAGTTTCTAGCAACTTATAAAAGACAATTTCTCAAAAACAGAAGTTTTTAGAAAAGTTAATTTTGCATTCTATCAATCTGGAAAACGTTCAATTATGGTTTTAAACTAGTTTTACCAATCTTCCATTATTCTAAAACTAATATGGAAGTTTTCAGAAACCATAAAAAGTTAATTTTCACAAAACAAGAAAGTTTTGAAAAAAGTAAAATTTGCAACTTTGCAATCTGGAAAAATCCGAAATTTTTCAAGCAATCTCCAATGATTCAACCAAAATCACAATGAGATCCTAACAATCGTTTCTAGGTGATTCAAATAATTCAAACAATCACACACTTTTTATGCACTTTTTCGGTATGAAAAATTTACACTATGACTATGTGATTAAAAACTAATCTGAAGAAACTACTTATATGGTTTCTTAGTTAGGATTTATCATGGTTTTTGGTGAATTTTAATTAATTCTTCGGAATTTATATGAAGGGGTTAATTTCTGACCAGAAACCGAAAAATCGTTTTCCACATAGTTCCAGACCAATGGGTCGGATTCTGATGATAGAAAACTAACTTTGGAAATTTTTAGGAGATTATCATGAATTTTAATTAATTTTTAGACCATAATACATAATAGGTCATATTTAGGGTTTTAGTTACTTTATAGATCAATAGATCAAGCTGTGAGATTCGAAACCATTAGGGTTTTGAGTTTAATTGTTAGAAACAATCTCTGTTGGACTTGAAAGCTCCAACTTACTCAAAGGATTTTGGGATCTATTATCTTAGGGTTTGGGGTTTTGCAAATTTTAATAATCTTAAACCTTTATCAATACAACCAAATTCAGTATGGGTTCTCTTTTAGATTTAAGAATTTAATTACCTAAACTTTGATGTTTGTAGAACCGGACCACCGAGAGCAGGAACGAGTTGGATCGCGAACTGCATGACCGGAACGGATAAAAAATTGGTCGCCTCTTCTTAACCTCCAATTGGGTTGAATGGAATTTATGAATCAAGGGTTTGATCTTGGTTAGACCTTAAACACAAGAGTCAAAAACAAGTTAAAATAATGATCAAACACAAATTGTAAAACAAAAGAGGTGATTAGTGTTTTAGGGTTTTTAGGGTTTCTGGCAGCGCTTATTGAAATAGAGCGTGAAAGCGCATCTAAGATCGGATCGACACAAAGTTTACGGTGATCTGTTCGTCTCGTCAAGAGATTCAATTTGGTATATTACTCGTCATCTGGTTCCTCAGAGTTGAAGAGATCGATCGATTTGAAGTTGCGCCGAAATTAGGGTTTTTAAGGTTACTGGCGGCGCGTATTGAAATAGAGCGTGAGGGAACGTCCAATATCGGATTGACACGAGGTTTACGGCGTTGGATTCGTTTCGTCGAGAGCTTCGATTTGATATGTGGTTCGTCGTCTGGATCCTTACGGTTGGAGAGATAAAACGATTTTAAGAAGCGCTGTTTTTAAGGTTTTTGGTGGTTTTGGGTAGCTCGGGTTTTAGAGTTTCGTGCTGATAACGTGTTGTGAAACTAAGTGGGGAAACGTGTTTCTTGTTATTAATCTCGACTAGGGGTCTTACATATATATATACATCAAGTCGTGTTTATCCTAAGTGGATAAGTACAAGAGTCGATAAGCATTATCTTCTGTGGTCAGTACGGTCCTGATCGGTCCGGTTATGTCGATCACAATCTGGTACATAACACTAATAAATTAAAACCAAACGCTACAACAATCCCAGATCCTCGGTTTTGAGCCAGTCAGTCAATCCGCCCGTCAGAATGGGATTAATGCACTCACAAGGACAATCAGAGGAAAATCTAGTAGCCATATAATTCCCCAGAACCCTAACAGGTTAATAGAAAAGAACAACAGTGTTAAGAAACCAAAACACATAGCCATCTCTTCGTAAATCCTATCGGATGAACCGATGGCCTTGTAGTATGCACGGACGCCTAGGGCCATCGAATACGTAGATGCCATCACACCAGCCAATATCCCCATCATCCAACGGACGCTCGTAAAGGCATACAAATCGATTTTTTTCCCTTTGAAAAACAAAACGCAGCAGAACAAACAGAAATGAAACAGTGACAACATGATATCTCAACGCAACCTTCTTAAACTTACGGTCGTCCGCAAGGAGTTTGTAAGTAAAGCCAATCTGTGACATTTTTCAACGTAATAAGAGAGTGGAGGCGGCGTATTAATTATAGTCACGTATTCATTCTCTTTAAACGAAACCGTCTCTTAGAAACTTTCATGGACTTAGAACAGGCCTGGGTTTATGACACTAAGGCCCAATAGAATCCTAAAACGAGGTCGTTTTGGTTCGGAGCGTAAGCAATCCTTGATCAACCGTTTCAACCACCTTTTTAATCTATCACTTGTTCACCTCTCTCCTCACGCACCTCACGTCTCACTTTCATCACTGTTCCCTCTGTATCATCTCAAAATCTCCACCAAAACCCTAAACCCCTGATGATGTATCATCAGGCCATGAATCTATCCCTTTCTTGCGAGTCACGGTTCCCTATATTCTCCACCAAATTCCGCAAAACCATCCATCTCAAGCCTCTCCGCGTGTCATCAGGCCCTGAATCCAGAGACTCAGGTACCAAAACGCTAACGGATAAGCTGATCTTGATCCTCAGAACCGTACCAGACTGGGCAGACGAGATCAAAGAGCGTGGGATGCAGCAGAAACGAACTCTCTACACACACGAGAAATGGGTCGAGCACAGAAGCTCTCTCCGCCACGTGCGTCACTTAGTCTCCTCCTTCTCTTCGCGCGTTATACTCTCTTTGATCCCTCCTGTCTTCTTCTTCACATCCGTGGCCGTCGTGATAGCGAGCTACAACTCCGCAGTGGCTTTGGAATGGCTCCCTGGTGTCTTCCCCATCCTCAGATCCTCCTCTCTGCCGTACCAGCTCACTGCTCCTGCTTTGGCTCTGCTTCTCGTGTTCCGCACGGAAGCTTCGTATTCTAGGTATGAAGAAGGGAGGAAAGCTTGGGTTAGGATCATTGCCGGAACTGATGATTTAGCTAGGCAAGTGATTTGTTCTGTTGATGGGTCTGGGTCTGGTGATGAGTTGGTCATCAAAGACTTGCTTCTTCGTTACATTGCAGCTTTCCCTGTGGCTCTTAAGGTAGTCATCAGTTTTGTCTTAATCAATCTTCAAAAATTGCTAGGCAGTAAGTAACTTTAAGTTGTGTAAAGGATTAGCGACTATGCGGATGATAACCTTGATTAGCTATGTAATATATGATGTTTTAGTGTTTAGCTTTAGTTATAAAATTATTTTGATGAATTATCAATATTAGATTTACAAAACAAAATAATTAAACAAATATGTGAATTTGTATTATTGCTTAATTTTATAGATTTAGATTAATCTGCATCGATTTTAACAGATTGTAACAAATTTATAACATTTTAAACTGGATTGAATCCTATAAATCGATTTTTTAAGAACAATCGTTTCAATTAAGACCGAGTTATCATCTAGGCCGATTTTTAAAACCATGGTCTTAATATTGGTTTTGGTTTGTGTACTTGTGTAATAAAAGTTTCTGCTGCTGCAGTGTCATGTGATTTATGGTTCAGATATTGCAAGAGATCTACGGAACTTGGTTGAAGCAGATGACTTGTCTCTGATTCTAGAGTCAAAGCATCGTCCACGTTGTGTAATAGAGTTCATTTCTCAGAGCATTCAGCTGCTGAAACTAGACGATACAAAGAGAGATCTGTTGGTAACTTTTCTTGAAACCATTTTGCTATGATTCTTGAAACCATTTTGGCACCAAAACAACATGTTCCTTTTGTGTCACTGCAGGAATCAAAGATGTTGCATCTACATGAAGGTATTGGAGTGTGTGAACAGCTAATGGGCATTCCGATTCCTCTGTCTTACACACGCTTGACCTCGAGGTTTTTAGTCTTTTGGCATCTGACTCTCCCTATCATTCTCTGGGATGAATGTCACTGGATTGTTGTCCCTGCTACTTTCATCAGCGCTGCATCTCTCTTCTGCATTGAAGAAGTACATGTTCCTCAACTAGTCTCATCCCCTTTTGCTTGTGATCTTTTAACTAATCAAACCAATACTATGCAGGTGGGTGTTCTTATAGAAGAGCCATTTCCTATGCTGGCATTAGACGAGCTTTGTGATCTTGTGCATAGTAACATCCAAGAAGCTGTTAAATCTGAGACTATCATACGTAACCGGATCCTGGCAAAGATAAAGCTCCATGAGTTCAAGCATTCACCAAACGGCCGGCATAGATCTTGAATATCCCACTGTTGTCAGTGATGACAATCTGCTGCATTTTGTCTACCTTAAAGAGGGGTTTGGAGTATGTGATGGCTTAGGCTTAGCTTTGATAATATATACATATTGTATAGTATAGAAACACTTTATACGAGTTGCTAGGGAAACTATTTGCCTTTGATGTTTGTATATATGCATACAGTTTCTGTTGAAGACCCATTTGGTTCTTCATTGTTTCAATATAGGAGCATATTACATTGTTGTCAATATTTTGAATACAAGTTGAACATACTGATCTTTCAATATGTTTGGGTTGCAAACAAGAACCGATTACACTGAAGTTACCTTCTAAATTCGGTTTATATTGGTTAGAGTATCATGTCCGGTACTGTTAAACCGGTTCAAACCGAACCAAAATAATATTGGGAAACAAGGTTTTTCTAAATTCGGTTAATATTGGTTGTTACTAAAAAAACTTGTATGACTGCGGCTCGGACTCGGAATATATATAACCAAGGGAGCTCCTTTTGACGGAGGCTCAAGCTTGTGTAACGGCGCGGTAACTCAATATTTTATTTACCGGTGAGTCTTGTTCGTGTATGATTTTTTTTTGTTTTACTCGCTCTTCTTTAGTCGAAGTTTAGTATTATAGGGTATGCACGGAAGGTGTTTGATGATTTGCCTGTGAGAGTTGTTTAGATTCTTCTTTGTGTGTGGGAGGAGAGAGTCTTAGTGGGTTTAAGTCAGAAAGATCTTCCCTTTGTTACTATTCTCCTCATGAGGGAAAGGTTCAAGGACCATCCAAGGGTTTGGTGAAAGAGGATGAAGAACATTGACTTTCCTATTACTGATGTGAGTAATGTAAAGCATATCACTTGTGGGACTGCAGGAAGTTTGGTGGTGGTGGTATTACTCTATAAGTTAGTTGCAAATGACAACGGAATCAGGAAAAAAGAAGAGGACTCCACAGATTCTAAAGACACATACGATGGCACTGAAACTTGTAAGATTTCTCCTCCTTGAAGAAGCTAAAACAATCTTGAACACATCCATGATTGAGTTAGCCTTCCTTAAGCTCCTTTACTTTCATTGATATCCTTTTGGTTTCATCTCATGACTTTGTGATTTTTTTCCAGGCTGAGAAGTGGGTTGCCAATATGACAACTCCTGCAGAGGATGATCCTCCTATTGAGGCTGAACAAGAAGTTCGACCATCCAGGTGAAGGAAATAATTTATTTCTATACATGTTGATTTGCATTTTTTTTTTTTTGATATGATTAACCCCTTTGCTTAGGCTTGCACTTGGTGCTGAAGTGTCACGGCAAATGAAGCGTAGACCTTCAGACGACCCTCTTGATCAAAAGCTACAAGCCAAGTTTGATGCAGGGAGAAGAAAATATGCAAGATCTGAGGCAGAGTCCGCTGGTTCTAATAAAAACGCTGGTGATGATAGTGATGAGGATGATTACGAATCAGAAAGCAAAAGCCAAGCGTTCGGAAAGAAAAGACATTAACACAAGTAGGCCTCGTTAGAATCATGGCTTTTTTTTTTGTATTTGGTTCATTATTGGAACGTGATTGTTAGAATAAGCATAATCTTTGTTTTATTTAAAAGTTCAAGCCTCGTGTTATTACCAATACTATAGTTTATACTCATACAAAACTCTCTTGGCTGAGTAAACTACATAAGCCACT
This sequence comes from Raphanus sativus, assembly GCF_000801105.2. Lineage (NCBI taxonomy): Eukaryota > Viridiplantae > Streptophyta > Magnoliopsida > Brassicales > Brassicaceae > Raphanus > Raphanus sativus. The sequence continues at coordinate 50,968,684 of NC_079514.1, read as the reverse complement.
AGAAAGCAAAAACAGAGTATTGAAAGTGAACTGTACATGAAAGGACTAACTAAACAAAGAGACTCCTCATCATAGGTTGTTACTGTTCTGTTCCTGCATTGGTTCAGCTGCATCTCTCTCTCTGCAGCTTCTGATGATCTCTTCCACTAGATCATCAAGGATCATTTCACTTGTGCCGGAACCAATCCAGCCAATATCAAACCTGAGATCCATCCAGCTACCTGTTCTAGCCATGTCTTTCTTCACCATCTGGTCTAAAGTGTGAGGGGATGGCAAAGGTAGGAGATGCCTGTAAACCCCTGCTTGTGCCACTTTAGCTGCGATCTCCATGTCTGAGATTAGCTGGAGTTCAGGTTTCAGGAACGGAATCCAAGGCCCTGGATTCAGTTCATTCACACAGAAGTCCATAAGAACTTCATTGATACAGTCGTCAAGGAGATTCTTATCATCGCAGAGCTGTGTAGAACAGAAGACTATGTCATCTGCTAACTCAGGCTCAAGAAGCTGTTCTGTGTAAAAGGGCTTCTTCAAAAGCTCTTCCCAGCTCAACCCTGAGGATTTCACAACGGCTTCAATGTATGCAAGTATCAACTTCTTGTCATCCATGCTTGTTTTGAGATTGTTGGCTTTGTCTTGTTTTGGAGAATCATCAGCTTCATCGAATCTTATACAGAGTGGCTGTATCCTTACTTCACCTGAATGTGCATCAAGAAAACAATAAGAAACCAGATGATTCTGCAGATTCTTATTCAGTGCATGCATACCTGAACTGAACCTTGTCCTTGTTGTTGTGCTACTCTCATCATCTGTAAGCAGAGGTTCGAGGACAGAGACTGGACTTAACTTGCTTTGCACATCAGTGGCAGTTTCTTTGCATTCAGTTATCCTAACTGAAGAACTTGGTGGAGATTCTGGAGGAGAAGAACACGCTTGATTGAACATTCCCTGGAACACAAAAAAAAGTTATGAAACCTCATTCTAGAAAATGGAGAATGTGTTCACTCATCACACACAAAAGCTGTCTAACCTTATTAGATGCTTGCTGATTATCTCTGTCTTCTTCACGACATTCAAGCACATCTTCATTAACATCTTCGACCTGTTGTGTGATGGAAGAGCTGCTAGTTTCAGATAATGGTTCTGTCTCTGTCTTCTCAGCTTCCTTCGCATGGTCTGCAAGCATTGAATTTTCATCGTTTCAGAACAATAAAACTGATTAAAAAGAGGAGAAGAAACAAAAAGAATCACCTTTGGGGACAGAGACATTGATGGTAAACAATATTCCATCATCTTTGTCTGAATCTTCATCAGTAAGACCATCTGTACATGAACCGCAATGCAGAGTCTTTGGTTTCTCGGTTGCTTGGCTTAGAGGCCTAACCAAACCATGCGGAGGGATCAGTCTAGGGCTATCTACTGGTGATGAGAACTCGGGGAGAGAAAGAATCTTCCCTAGGATTCTTGGTACTTCCTTATCTGATAAACTCTCATCTATATCTCCATTTGCAAGCATTTCAGACAAGTGTTTTCTAGCTGCAATATACAAGCCGGACAGAGTCTTCTTTGAATCTTCTTCGCTTCTGTGGCCAGTATCCTCTTTATCAGCCTCTTCATTGCTCTGTATCTCTTCTGGCACATAACAGTTTTGGCTCCTATCAACAAGAACATCACATGACTTCTTACCAACGGCAGAGTGTAGTCTTCTTTTGATTAAACCGATAAGAAACCTAGAAAAGGTTCTTCCTGTTTTGGACTTGTTTCTTGATGAAGAATCAACATCCAAACTATTTGGAGCAGGTTTCAAAACAACAACTTGAGATGTTTTGTTTCTTCTCTCTTCTGATCTCCATCTCCTTCCAAAGAATGTACATTTCCTCTTTGGTAACACCACAGCCTCTTGTTTTGAGACTGCTTCAGGCTTTTCTTCTTCTTCCTCTTCTACTACTCTCTTGGACTCTCCCAAGCTTTGAGCATCTTCATGTGAAACCTTCTTGAGGACTAGTGATTCTTCTCCAGAACCCAAAACATGAAAAGCCTCCAACAAGTCCTTGCAGGTTTGGATCTCTCCTTCTTTCTGAGCTATCAACAGCTTGATCATCTCACTGAACTTTTCTTCACAGACCTTAGTCTCTACATGTTCATCACCAGCAATAGAAACATCCATGATTTTCTCAACACTCTCATGAGAGCTCTCAGAAGAACAGGTCAGCTGCTTCTTCTCATCACTACCTGCATCAGTTAGTTATATAACAGAAAGTGAGTAAGAATCACCAAAGACAAGTTTGTAATGAGAAAATAGAAGAACCTGCAAATCTTTTGCTAGTACGCTTCATATCCATCAAGAGACGCTTCTGGTTAGATCCAAAGATGCTGATGAACACCCACATACATCCTATTTGATTTATACCTTCTCTTCTCCCACAGTTCTTCTCCATAAAACAGTTCACACTAATATACAAAAAGTAAAGAAACTGTTAATACAAGCAAAGAATAATAATAATAAAAAATAATAATATTCTTATGTTGGTTTAGTGCAGTCATCTGTTAAAACTGTGTTTTCATGATTTTGTTTTCATCAGTCACATAAATGCAGTGTGACTATTAGTCTATTACTGTTTTTGAGTGATCTTGAAAAGAACTTGATACCTTTCCTTTGGAAGCAAGTGAACTTTCTTTTTAAAGAAAGCAAGAAAAAAGAAGGCACAAAAGATTGAAGATGATACCTTTTAGAATCCGATCCGATACTTGCAAGAAACGGAAAAAATAGTAGCTGCAGCTGCAATAATATATTAGTAAAAGTTCATTTTACAGCTTTTTAGCTGTTTTCCACAAATAGAAAAAAACCCTTTTTGTTGGGTAATATTATGAAAATATCAAGTAGCTAAAAAGCTCGAAACACGATGGGAGATGTTGAACATAGTGTTCTCAGTTTTAGCAGAAGACCCTGCTGCTTTTTCTCACCAGGAAAAAAAATAGAACCACTCATCAAGATTAAAAGAAAAAATATATAACTTTTATTATAAAAATAGGAGGATTAGGCATAAAGTTACACGAGTGTTAATATGTATAGTAGAAAAAAGGACATAAAACTAGTTTTTAAGAAAGTGAGGAAATGCTAGTAGTATTGCTTTTGTTCACTTCAAGGTGTAGCTAGAAGCCATTGAAAACCTCACCAATATTGATATATTTTTGACATTGTATGTGTTTTGTGTGTTTAGTGCCTTCACGAGCCTGTAGTGAATGTGTTTATATACGTATATGCATACTATTATAAACAGAGAGAAGATTTGGTGAAGCGGAAGCAGGTATGTTTAATGGTCCTCACCGTTCTCTCTAGAAGGAGTCGCAACCAATACCGTGTATATGACGTATGTGTCGGGAGGGATACAGTGGTAATTTCAGTCTTGATGGAAGTTGCATGCAATGTCAAAATAGTTAATAAAAACAGGAAAAAAGAAATATTCGAGAGAGATATTAAATGAAGAAAAAGTCTAAAATGACTTGCAGTCTCTTCCACTATATTCACATTTTGCTTTATAAATATAATATACGAATCATATTTTGTGACATAATATAAATAAGTTTTGTGCTGAAGTTGATAGTTCAATGCATAGTTCTTCTATATCACCAAACCTAGTTTATCTATATTTTAGTTCTCATGCAGGAGATGAAAATTATTGGTTAGTAAGCTGAGGTTGATGTGTTTTTTTTATTGGATTTCCTTTACTGTTATATATAGAAATTTGGAAATCAAATTGAATTTATGTTTGTAAGAAAATAATAAAGGTAAGACTCATCGATCAAGTTTCAATGGAATTTTTATGTAGTATAGTTTTATTTCATACTTATATGCCCTAGTAGTTATAATGTCCATTCTGAAATGTAATGATCATCCCATCAAACGAAAGATATACCCTTGTATCATTTGTAACCAATTGAAATTTTGAAATTATATGCCGACAGTTTTAGATGTGAATGTTTATATATTGTAATAACCAAAAACAGTTTTTCTTTTATATAATTTGGAGGTGTCCGATGGATTGAGGTCCAACCGATTAATTCTCTTGAGGATTATCCACTTGTGCTATGCAGCGGTTGCATCCGGGGTGCTTGTAACGGAAATTATATAGTCATGTCGCTTGGTCACGGAAACTGTTAAATCTGAAATATTAGGCTTCGAACCTAGGTACTTGTCCCTTTTCAAACTCGACTTACCACTCAACCGGTTACCAAAAATGGTTTATTGAAGATTAAGAAATGTGCTGCGGTTGATAAACGACGACGTTATCTCCTTACACAACATATTAGGAAAACAAAGATGTAAGAATGGACATACCAATCATTTTTCCATTGGATTCCCCCAACTACAATACCTTTATAAGAAAAATATTTTAGACAGCTTTTAAATAAGTCTCAAAGTTGCATTATAACGTTATATCTATTAAAGACCTTATAAATTTAATAAAATGTTAAGTGAATTTACTTTAAAATAATGTAGCTTCTTAGCATAACATCTTGAATCTTTACAATTATATATATAATAGGTGAAGGTAATCGTCATATTTGACTAAACTTTCGTCGAGCAATTGTAATTTCATGTTTGAGTAAATTTCCTGAAAATGATGAAAATGCGTGAATATTTTTCTGTTGAAACTAAAACATCACTAGTGGATGGTTTCATATGATTTGCAGTAATCAAGTATCTTATATAATTTTGTATTTAGACATCCTTGGCTGTTTGCAACGCGTAGCCAAATAAATTAACGCCATCTAGTTATATATTGATTTAAATAGGCACTTAACAACTAACTCAACCCAGTTCATCATATACAAATTATTTTCAATATTGTGTCAATAATATATATTTGTACGATAGTCACTTTTGTACATAACAAGCTTCAAAGATTTTGAAAGTCTGTGAATGATTGAGTTAGGTTTGTGCGATGTGCATGTCTCTTGCTAAAACACGTATATTAAATGTCTATCGCATTGTATATTATACTCTATATGTACCACAAAACATTGTTAGGTAGTGTCATGAATAAATTAAAATATGTTTGATCAAAAAAAAAGAATAAATTAAAATATTAGATGGTTTTATATCCAATTAACAATAGAATAGAATATAGTTACATACGTGTCGAACTGATACAAAGAATTTACGATATTTAAAATCCACAGATAAGACAAAAAAAGAACTAAGAATTGGATTGGACGAAGATGGCACCATAGTCTTACCAACTATTATCCAACTGTATAACGTTAAACTTTATCCTAAGTCTTTTTATTGGGTAGCATGAAAAAGATATGTGTACTAGATAGATACCCTTGTGATTATTTTTTCTTGACACGAAATTATCACGCTTGGCAATAATAAAGTTTAAAAGAAAAATGGAAAAGGTTTATCATAAAATACAAGACAACAAAAAAAATACAAGACAAATATCGGTCGGTACATATTAGAAATAATTTATGATAATATGTATCCATACGGAAATGCAAGATCTCGGTGAGAGCTTGTGCTAAAATTCATAGACTTGAAACAATTACGAATTTATACAGCTACATAAAACATATTATCAGCTGAGTTAAAATCTGAACAAACTAAACATTTCAACCGAGACCAAATACTTAGGATTAGCACCTTGGTCGAACATTTTCGTGAATTAAACGTCAAAAAATCGCTAAGCGATAATTAAATGTAACATTTCAGCCGAGTCAAAATACTTAGGATTGGCACCTTTGTTGCACACTTTAGTGTTTCTATTAACAATAGGGAAATCGGCCAAAAAAACACCGAACTTTGCAGGAATTGCCAAAACAAATCTATACTAGAACGTGACCAAAAAAACACCAAACTTTTGTTAACTTTTTATATTTATTAAAACACATACCATTGACTTGCCATATTAACACACCGTTAACTGAGAGTTAAGATAGTGTTAACTCACCGTTAATTATTGCCATTTATTGAAACGACATCGTTTCATCCAGCTATTTTGTTTAATTATAGGTTTAAGACGACGTCGTTTAGTTTAATTAAAAATGTTGTTAGGTGGTTTTGAACTTGTGCACTTGGGGTCATTATAAGGGCCTTTTGCCACTGGGCTAGTGGACTTTTCGTTATAATACCATACATATTTATTTTTATTGATCTAACAATGTGGTTTAGTTTAGTTTAATTAAAATTGTTGTTAGATGGTTTCAAACTCGTGCACTCGTGGTCATTATAGGGGGCTTTTGCCACTGGGCTAGTGGACTTTTCAAAAGAGTACCATAACTATTTGGTTTTATTGATACAACTCCGATGTTTGATCTAAATCAATCTATCGTAACCCTAATTTTCCAAATCGAAATTGGGGATTTTTCAAAGATTCCATTGGAGAGTGGTGACAGGAGATGGTGAAGACGATGTTCACAAGAAATGGAAAGGAGGTTGTGATTTTTGGAGGGATGAGGAATTTTGATTACGAGAATGGTGGTGATGGGAAATCGACGAAGAAGGGAGAAGATGGTGGTGATGGGAGATCGACGCAACCAAAGAGCTCGGCAAAGAATGGTGGAGATGGGAGATCGACGAGATTGTCGAAGAAGGGTGGAGACGGTGGTGATGGGAGATTGACGAGATCGTCGAAGAAGGGTGGAGATGGTGGTGATGGGAGATTGACGAGATCGTCGAAGAAGGGTCGTTTTTTTTGGTTTCATTTAACTCGTATTTGAAGAGAATATAAACAACCATGTTCGTAAATCTATTGAAAAGTCCACTAGCTCAGTGGCAAACACCATTCCCATTATACTCGAGTGCACGAGTTCGAGCCCATGTAAAACCCATTTTTTCTAATTACGGAGCTATTAGAAACCGACGTCGTTTCGCTCATTTCTCTTTAATCACCCAAAGACATGAAACGACGTCGTATAGTTTAACACCAAGATTTAATGTTGTATAAATTTTCTGTTAACCCGGTTAACAGTCGTATAGTTTAACACCAAGATTTAATGTTGTATAAATTTTCTGTTAACCCGGTTAACAGTGTGTTAATTTGGTAAGTCAATGGTAAGTTTTATAATAAATTTAAAAAGTCAATGAAAGTTCGGTGTTTTTTTGGCCAGCCCATATATCGAGGTTTGTTTTGACAATTCCTGCAAAGTTCAGTGTTTGTTTGGCCGATTTCCCATTAACAATATCTTCATTCGTGGAAGATTAATTTCAATAATGAAAAATGATGAGCGGTAATTAGCGTTTGGTAGGAGATTAGTGTTTAGACGAGAACCGCTTTTGCTTATGACTGTTTTTCTGTGTTTAGAAAACTGTTTAAAGTATTTTTAATGGTCTTTCATTTTGAAGGAAAACATCAAGAAAAGAGAAAACATGTTCCAATAATATATCATTTTGAGGGAAAATGAATTTGAATAGTGTTTCTTCAAATTTGAAAGAATATTTTTTTTTTTGAAACACAAAAAGGAATACTATTTACAAACTCGTTTTAGCATTATGATTTTTTATTCATAAAATAGTCTTTAAACTTTTATATAGTTTTGTTTTTTTGTCTAAAAGAAATTCAATATTATTGTTTCATACTTTAAAGAATTATTAATACTTTCATAGTATAAATCCTTGTATTTTTTTAGAAACTAAACTTATGTATATAATGAAGATTTAGTTAAAATAGAATCATATTTGTGGCGTGCATGCGGGGAATAATTGACAATCAAAAAGAGAGAGAGAGAGAGAAAAGGTAGATCTTCTTTTGGTCTCCGGCGTACGGCCGGCGCGTGAGCGTCCGTGCCGACGCCGGAGCCAATCTTTTCAGGCGTATTTGGTTCCCCTCTTTTCCCTCTTGGCCGTCCGGTTAGCGACAGCCTTGTTGGAGTTCTGGTTCCGCCTCCATCTTTTACGGTGGCGCGGTTGTTGGAGCAAAAACGCTGTCGTCTGAAGGTTCCGGTGGGGAGTGGAAGGCTTGCATGGTTAGTGATGGTTTCTCCGGGAGGTGGAAGCTTGTTCAGGTCTACCGTCGCCGGCTTTTGCTCCCGGGAAGAAAATCTCCCTCAGATTTGCCTTCGCCGGCTCTTGATCTTGGAGAGTGGAGGCTAGCTTGGCTCCGCGCTGCCGTTTAAGTTCCCCGGGTTTCGTTAGGGTAAGTGATACGCCCTGGATTGAGCACCGACCTGTTTGGTTCATAGACACGGCCCAAGGTGGCGACCTTGTCGACCAGCTAGACATAGCCGAGGTTTTCTCATCAGACTTTGCCAATTCCCTTATCATCTATGTAATCTTGGATGAGCTGAATACTCAAGTGAGCTGGAGTGACACTATAATGGACGAGCTGAGCTGGACTAACACTCACCCGGACGAGCTGAGCAAGTTGGTTCGATCTTCCGAGCTGGTTCCACCATCAAACCACCCGAGAAGCAACACAGACATACATTCATTGTTCGAAGCATATCTTCTAAACCATGATGTTTATTCGCGTGAAACCACTTGGAGAATGTGCTCAACTCAATTACGGAACTCCTCGAAGAAGAATCAGATCAAACAGAGTTCAGATGAGGGAGTTATGCCATGTACAAATCAGGTGATGTTCAGTTCTCGCGAATTTAGACATGTGTGGATCATCCCGCGTGTGTCCATATCCTTCCCAGCATGGTGTGCACGACCTGATCATCACTGCAAGAACCTGGACACTCCATGAACCTGGACAGTCAATGAATCTCGCCAAGTCTCCCTCATTTTCCGAACTTTGACTAGTCTTAGTCAATTTATATTTTCTATGTCTTGTTTTCCCACATTTCTATTTTCTATGTCTTGTTTTCCTACATCCTTATTTATTTCTCTTTGACTACATTATGTATAAATAAGGATGCTATGATGAATAAGAAACCACATTGATTTTCTTATTTCTCTTTTGAGTTTTCTCTCATTGTTCTTTGTTTAGAACATTTCTAGTTTCTTGGTGAGGTTATCTCCAAGTCTCGATCCTTCCTTTGTTGGACCGGTGCGTCACATCCGGCAACAATTGAAGTCTGGTAGTATCATCGGGCCTTCCGCAACCCGTTGTGTCACCGTTCAATCCATCAGTTCTCTTCGGAGTTCACCTCTGGTAGTATCATTGGGCCTTCCACAACCCTTTGTGTCACCGTTCAAACCATTAGTTCTCCCTTTTGGCGAGTTCATATCCCCTAAGTCCGTTTGAGTGATCCTGTCCCGACCCAGGACGTATCAAGTGGTATCAGAGCCACTCTTCCGGTAACTCTTTTCTATCCATCTTTCTCATCTCTCCATTTCTTCTAAACACTTCTTATCTATCTATCTTGAACCCGGGTCCCTCATTACCCACCATATTTAAAAAAAAAAAAATAAGATCTAAGTTTATGCTGTAAAAAAAAAAAGATTATTAAAAAAAAAAAAAAGTTTTAAAGTTTGTTGTTTGTGGTGTGGTGGTGGAAGAGTAAGCCTGCTGGCCGAAGAGAAATCCGGCCTTTGAGGTGGTTAAGGCGGGTTCCCAAATCACAATCTCTTATCTTTCTATCTTAAACCTTTGATCTTGCTTGGATTTGCTCATTGGGATTCTTTGATCTGTTCTCTTAGAACCTTGAGAAGAAACTGTGTGATCACCATAAATCTGAGAGAAAACACTTGAGTGGGTGAGATTAAACACTTGAGAGAGTGAGGAATTTTATCTACCTAACTTTTGTGTTGAGATTTTCAGGTTAAAATGTTTGGTCTTCACCGGAGAAGTAGCAAGAGGAACTCCCCACGACCATCTGTCTCTCAAACTCCATTTAAATATTCTTTGAACAATTTTGATGAGTTTGTTAGTGTGCAGGAAAAGCCAAACCAAAGGTGCAAAGAAAAGGTTAAAGATGTGGCTGATCCAAAGAGGCGTTCCTTTCAGTTTGATGTCCAAGAGATCTGTGACAACTTTGAGAAGGGAATGATGCAAGCCCTCAAGGACGTCAGCAAGAGCCACAAGAAGAGCACATCCACACGTGCACCTGTAGCTGAGCCATCCTTGTTCATCAGTGAGAAAACTCAAAGTGAATCTGAAAACTATTTTGAAAAGCTTAAAGATTTTTCAGATTCTTTACCCATTTATGATGAATCTGATGAAGATCTAATTGGAAGTTTGATCACCTGTGAGGATGAATGTGATCGTCCTTCTCCAAAATCTGAATTTATGATTGATGATGGACTAACCTGTTTTGAGCCGGAACTTCCGAGCAGTCTTGTTTTTAGTCCACAGGTTTTTGAGGAAGAGCCATTCAACCATCCACATCATGGACGACTTCCTGGCACTAGGATATCTTTGGATGATATTCCAGATCCTATCTTTGATGAGGAGGACGAACTTGGTCCAGTCTTTGATGAGGAAGCAACAAGCATCACATCCATAGCTATGGAGAGTCATCTATGCTTTGATCCCGGCACATCTCCTCCCCCTTTGTCTCCTGATCTTCAAAAGCACTGTGAGAACTCTGATTTGCTTAATTCTCTGCCTGAAATGTTTGTCAAGATCAGTTCTCATGATGTGACTCGTTTTGGTCTTGACAAGATGAAAGAATTTTGTGTTTCAAAATCTGTTTTTGAAAACATAATTAATTCTTTTAAAATTTTTAAACCTGATGAACTTCTTGATCAACAATGTTTTCAAAATGTCAATGGCATCAATTCTGGAATTATTTTGAGCTTTGATCAGTTCTTAGAACACAACAAAGGTATTTATTCTCTTGAAAAGTCATTTGATCATAGTTTGCAACAAACCGATTTCTGTGCTAGAACCTCTTTTGATTCGTTTGTTTTCAAAGGCATTGGCTTTGATCTGAGTTCTTATATTCATGCACTGATCACTGATAATTTATTTGCATCCTCTTGTGCCTTGGACGGAGTTTTGGTTAAAAAGTTGCTGGAACATGAATCACTTAGAACTGAAAATGATTTTTGTGATCTTGATTCTTGTGATTATGTTTTGCAGCCTGATCTTGTGTGTTTTGAAACTGATAAAACTTGGCATCTTTTGAGATCATCTCGTGATCAATGTGTTGTTTTGAGCCTTGATGATATTTTGGTTTACAACACATTCTTTGATAAGTCTCTTAAGTCTTTGATAAATGTTTCTCAATCTGAACTTAAGCTTGTGTGTTCAGATGTTGAGCATGAAATGCACTTTCTGAAAATGTCTAATATTTTTTCATGTCTTGAGAAAATTCTGGTCTGTAACATCTATTTTGATGAGCATCTTGAAAGGCTGAAATGTGTGCTACTTGTTCTTGGAAAAGATATCTTGATTTTTGATTTGAATAAGTATCTCTCTTGCACATATGATCCTGGTCTTTTAGTGTTTGTTTTGAGTATCCAGGAAAGACAGGTTCAGCCTCTGAATGAAAGCATTGATCGTGCCAAGCAGCCTGGGTTTTGGAGAAGCATTGTTGTCCAAACCGGCTATCTTGGAGATGCCAGCGACAGAGGTTCAGTCCACGAAGGGTATCTCGACTTTCAGAAGGTCTTTTGTCTTGACTCCAATTTTCCTGTAAAGCCAATTCCCCAAGGATTCACTGAGACTTGGAATCACTTGAAAATATTCACGGAGGAAGGAGTTATGAATTTGTCAAACCGGAGGTTCTACAGTCCATCTATCCGCGAGTACCAGATTTCCCAAGGAGATTTAGGCCCAGGAAAGAGGCGGCCTGATCCAAAACCGATCATATTATTCAAGATGGTTCTCTCAGCTTCTCAGAAAGATCAAAATCAGAAGGAATGGCCTTGGGATTATGAAGATATGATCTTTCCACTAAAACCGGCCAGACCAAAGGCAGCAAAGTGTTCATCACTTGAGAAACCGTTGGAGCTGCTGATTCTCAAAGAACCAAAGATGGAAGCAAGCAGAGGAGGTCGGCACAACACTAGTGTTCTTGGAACATGGAACTGGAAGTACTTAAGGAGAACAAGTTCAAAACTCCAAGGAAGTTTCTCTCCAAATTTATCCTTCATTGAATTTTGCTTGTTTTTAAAATTATTTTTGTATGATTCATTTTCTTTTGATTCAGGTAAAATGGATTTGAGGACAAATCCTTTTGAAGAGGGAGAGTATGATACGCCCTGGATTGAGCACCGACCTGTTTGGTTCATAGACACGGCCCAAGGTGGCGACCTTGTCGACCAGCTAGACATAGCCGAGGTTTTCTCATCAGACTTTGCCAATTCCCTTATCATCTATGTAATCTTGGATGAGCTGAATACTCAAGTGAGCTGGAGTGACACTATAATGGACGAGCTGAGCTGGACTAACACTCACCCGGACGAGCTGAGCAAGTTGGTTCGATCTTCCGAGCTGGTTCCACCATCAAACCACCCGAGAAGCAACACAGACATACATTCATTGTTCGAAGCATATCTTCTAAACCATGATGTTTATTCGCGTGAAACCACTTGGAGAATGTGCTCAACTCAATTACGGAACTCCTCGAAGAAGAATCAGATCAAACGGAGTTCAGATGAGGGAGTTATGCCATGTACAAATCAGGTGATGTTCAGTTCTCGCGAATTTAGACATGTGTGGATCATCCCGCGTGTGTCCATATCCTTCCCAGCATGGTGTGCACGACCTGATCATCACTGCAAGAACCTGGACACTCCATGAACCTGGACAGTCAATGAATCTCGCCAAGTCTCCCTCATTTTCCGAACTTTGACTAGTCTTAGTCAATTTATATTTTCTATGTCTTGTTTTCCCACATTTCTATTTTCTATGTCTTGTTTTCCTACATCCTTATTTATTTCTCTTTGACTACATTATGTATAAATAAGGATGCTATGATGAATAAGAAACCACATCGATTTTCTTATTTCTCTTTTGAGTTTTCTCTCATTGTTCTTTGTTTAGAACATTTCTAGTTTCTTGGTGAGGTTATCTCCAAGTCTCGATCCTTCCTTTGTTGGACCGGTGCGTCACATCCGGCAACAATTGAAGTCTGGTAGTATCATCGGGCCGTCCGCAACCCGTTGTGTCACCATTCATCCCACCAGTTCTCTATCCTTCCGGATCAGAGTCCATATCAACCTTACCGAAAGAGTGATCCCGATTTTGGTTCTATCAGTAAGGTTTCTAGACATGGTTTTGGCTAAAGCTCGGCGGTTTTGCCGTCAAGGTGGGGTGGGGTCACAGCGAAGGAGATCCTGTTTGATGAGGAAGCTCTGCGGCGAGGTGATGATTTTCAAAGGAAGTTTGTATGGATTCTCGGTTCTCGGTTCGCGTGTCTAGAGTGTGAAAGAGTGCAAAGTCGGTGGAGATTCTCGAGACGAGTCTGAAACACCGGCGTGAAGACAAGGCGGGGAAGAACAAGTATGCGAAAACGGTGATGGTGTTTGCTTTGGCGGCGGTGAGACGGTAGGGATTAAGTTGAAGTGGTGTCGACTTTATGTGAGAATGGAGCAGAGATATCCACGAGTCGAACCAACTTTCCTATCAGGCTGTGCCGTGCGGTCCGAGAAGTAGATCCGGTTTTGCCGGGGATTCTGTGGGTTATTGAGTCCCGGTGAAACTAGGGTTCTGGTTGTCGTCTCTGGCGTCTGTTTTGAGGCAGTCGAGGCAGAGCAGCGCGTGTCGTGACAACGACGCAGATCTATCCACGCGTTTCGCTACCTGCTCTCCTGTCGGTGCACGTGCCGGACTTTGGTGATGGGTATCGTTGTGGGCCTTTGGGCCGTTGTAATCTGTTTGGCATGCGGACCTTTTTGTAGCTAATCTGGTGTTTATGTGGGCTTTTGTATGGTTGTTTTTGTATCCGGATTTTGGTCCGTTTGGGCTCGCCCATTTTAATAATTCAAATCCATTGAGGGAAAAAAAAAGAATCATATTTGTGTAAAATTTGTAAGTTTTATAAAATAATAAGCATTATTAGAATTATTAATAAATAGCAATAACATAATATGTTTGGGATTTTTATTTTTTAAGGGAAATGAAAGGAACCATTGGAGCAAAATCGTTACATTGTTTTGAGGAAAAATTGAGGGTAATGTTGGAGTAAGCTTGAAGTTATCTAAACAAGCTTAAAGACTTGAGGAGAAAGCTAAAGATAAGTCCTAATCTAAGATGGAGTTTGAGATAAAGATAAGGATGCTTTGGGAGTTATCTATAAGCATAATGTATATCTTTGCTAGTTGGATTAGGTTTATGTTTAGCTATATATATGCATCTGTCGAGTTATGACTAAGATGTATGAGTTTGAGGTTATTAAGGTTTTGAGTGAGTTTTGCCTTAAAGATTAATAAAGAGAGAGTTAGTCTTATACCTTGTTCGCATACACACAGAGTAATCACATATATAGTTTCAACACTTGGTATCAGAGCATCAAAGTTGAAGCTATGGGAGATCTTACGGTTGTCACAACGAAATCAAAGGATACTGGATCATCGTCAATCAAGTGCCCTTTATTAACCACCACGAATTATACGGTTTGGTCGATTAAGATGAAGATCTTGTTAAAAGTGCATGACGTGTGGGATATCATTGAAGCAGAAGGAGATGATAAGAAGAAGAATAACATGGAGTTGGCACTACTAGTTCAATCCATTCCCGAGAGCCTGGTTCTACAAGTCGGTGGATTAGACACAGCTAAGAAGGTCTGGGAGGCGATTAAAACAAGACACATGGGAGCTGATAGGGTCAAAGAAGCTCGGCTGCAAACACTTATGTCTGATTTCGATCGACTAAAGATGAAAGACACAGAAACCATTGATGAGTTTACAAGCAGAATCTCGGAGATATCCTCAAAATCTTCTGCTCTCGGAGAAGAAATAGAGGAACCTAAACTTGTTAAGAAGTTTCTAAAGTGTCTTCCCCGGAGAAAATATATACATATTGTGGCCGCATTAGAGCAGGTGCTAGACCTTAAGACCACCAGCTTTGAGGACATTATAGGACGACTGAAAGCTTACGAGGAACGCATTAACGAGGAGGAAGAGACGCCTGATGAACAGAGCAAGTTAATGTATACCAACTCAGAGCAACAATACAATCGTGGTTATGGTGGTGATAACAGAGGCCGTGGTCGTGGTGGTAGGTTCTACAATAGAGGAAGAGGACGTGGTCGTAACAACTATGGTAGAGAAGCTAGAGATCCATCTAAAGTTACCTGTTACAGATGTGATAAGTTGGGACATTATGCTACTGACTGTCCTGACCGATTGCTAAAGCTACAAGAAGCTCATGAAAACAAAGAAGAAGAAGAGACTCACGAGGCAGATGAGTTAATGCTTCATGAAGTCGTGTTTCTTAACGAAGAGAAGGTAAAACCAAGCATTCTTGAGACGAGTTCGGTAAGAAACAATGAGTGGTATCTCGATAATGGTGCTAGCAACCATATGACAGGAGATCGGTCTTACTTTACCTTGCTTGATGAGACTGTTACAGGAAAAGTCAAGTTTGGAGATGACTCGCGTATTGACATAAAAGGAAAAGGATCCATTAGTTTTAGCTTGAAGGATGGGGTGAGAAAAGTCATGTCAAATGTGTATTTTATTCCTGCACTGAGAAGCAACATAATTAGCTTGGGTCAAGCTACAGAAGCGGGCTGTGAAGTCAGGATGAAAGAGGATTTTTTGTACTTATATGACCGAGAAGGAAAACTCTTGATCAAGAGTAGCAGAGGAAGAAATCGTCTATACAGAGTTGCATTGGAGGCTGATAGTACAAAGTGCTTACAAGTGATAGCGTCGAATGAATCAAGCAAGTGGCATGCAAGGATGGGTCATATTAACTTTGACAACATAAAACTAATGTTTGATAAAGATCTTGTTACAGGCGTACCAAAAATCTCGATCACAAAGAATACTTGTGTCTCATGTTTGCTTGGAAAGCAAGCTAAGCGACCGTTTCCCCAAGCAGCAAAGTTCCGAGCAACACAGAGACTTGAGCTACTTCATGGAGACCTCTGCGGTCCAATTAATCCACCAACGATTGGTCGCAACAGGTATGTATTGGTGATCATTGACGACTACTCTCGCTACATGTGGACAATGCTATTAAAAGAAAAGAGTGAAGCTTTTCAAAGGTTTAAGAACTTCAAGATGATAGTTGAGAAAGAAACAGGCATTCCTATCAAGACTTTTCGAACTGATAGAGGAGGAGAATTTACATCGTTGGAGTTTAATGGTTTCTGCGAAGAGAATGGGATTCAAAGACACTTGACCGCACCGTATACGCCTCAACAGAATGGCGTAGTTGAGAGGCGCAACAGGACGATATTAGAGATGACACGGAGCATTATGAAACACATGAATGTTCCTAACTACATGTGGGGAGAAGCTGTGAGACATGTGACTTATCTCATCAATCGCTCTGCAACAAGAACTCTAGACAGCAAGACTCCATACGAGATGTTTAAAGGAAGTAAACCTAACATATCACATCTTAAAGTGTTTGGTTGTGTAGGTTATGTGAGAACAGAGACTCCTCACATGAAGAAGTTGGATGATAGGTCTCGTGCTCTAGTCTATCTTGGGACTGAACCGGGAAGTAAAGCTTACCGTCTATATGATCCCAGGAGTAGAAAAATCACTGTAAGTCGTGATGTCGTATTCATGGAGGAAGAACGATGGAACTGGAATGATCGAGTTGAAGAAAACAGAGCAGGCTCGTTCAGTATCAATCTTGGTGAGTTTGGAAACAGAGGACTTAGAGAGCTGGAAGTTAACGTGGGTCCTAAGGAAGATAATACTAACGTAAGAATGAAGGAAGTTACTGGAGATGAGAAGCGTGGTGATACTAAGGAAGAGGATAGTGAAAAGCAAGATGAGGTAGTGGAGATTTATCATGATGAAGATGAAACAGAGGAGGAGCCTCAGCTTTGCCGGTCTACAAGGCTTAAAAGCACACCAGAGTATCTCTCTGATTATATCTTGCTTGCTGAAACAGAGTGTGAATGGCTTTTGATGTCCATCAATGAAGAGCCATGGGATTTCTCAGAAGCTAAGAATATAACTGTGTGGGTAAAAGCATGCGAAGACGAGATTGCTTCTATTGAAAAGAACCATACTTGGATGCTAGTTGATCTACCAGCAGGAGCAAAAGCCATTGGCCTTAAATGGGTATTTAAGATCAAACGCAATCCGGATGGTAGCGTAAACAAATATAAAGCAAGACTGGTGGCTAAGGGTTATGTGCAGAGACATGGAGTAGATTATGATGAAGTATTTGCACCGGTTGCAAGGATAGAAACCATTCGTTTGATCATTGCTCTAGCAGCATCACATGGATGGGAAGTACATCATCTTGATGTGAAGACTGCATTTTTGCACGGAGATCTTAAAGAGGAGGTTTATGTAAAGCAGCCTGAAGGTTTCGAAGTTAAAGGGAGTGAAGAAAAGGTGTACAGACTTTCTAAGGCTCTTTACGGTCTCAAGCAAGCTCCTAGAGCCTGGAACTACAAATTAAATAAGATACTACGAGGCTTGGAGTTTGTGAGATGCTACAAGGAACCTTCATTGTATCAGAGGAGGCGGAAGGAAGATGTTCTTATTGTGGCTGTATACGTGGATGACTTGCTTGTCACAGGTTCTAACATCTCGGTGATCAATGAGTTTAAAGCAGAGATGGCAGCTAAGTTTGAGATGAGTGACTTGGGAAAGCTAACGTATTACTTAGGCATTGAGGTGATACAACACGGCGATGGGATCACTTTAAAACAAGAAAGATATGCTTCAAGGATTCTGGTTGAGACAGGTTTGGATGGTTGCAATGCTACTCAAGTGCCAATGGATATGAACGTTAAGTTGTCTAAATCAGAAGAAGAGCTAAGCGTAGACGAGAAGAAGTATAGGAGAAGTATCGGGTGTTTGCGCTACTTGATCCACACCCGTCCTGATCTTTCATACAGCATTGGCGTCTTGAGCAGATACATGTTGGCACCTAAGGAATCACATGATGCAGCGTTAAAGCAGGTCCTGAGGTATTTGCGTGGAACGCTTTCTTATGGCCTTACCTATAAGCGTGGAGCTAGAGTGAAGTTGATGGGATACAGTGATAGTTCGTTGAATGTGGATGTTGATGACGGAAGGAGTGTGACAGGACATATTTTCTATGTTAATGAAAGCCCCATCACCTGGTGTTCTCAAAAACAGGACAGTGTTGCTTTGTCTTCTTGCGAGGCTGAATTCATGGCGGCCACCGAGGCAGCAAAACAGGCGATATGGCTACAAGAGCTTCTAAGTGAGATCACAGGAGATGAGTGCGAGAAAGTAACCATCCGGGTGGACAATAAGTCTGCAATTTCTCTGACCAAAAACCCTGTTTTCCATGGACGATCAAAGCATATACATCGGAGGTACCATTTCATAAGAGAGTGCATTGAGAATGGACAGATTGAGGTGGAGCACGTTGCAGGGAGTAGACAGAAGTCTGATATTTTGACAAAGGGACTTGGAAGAGCTAAGTTCCACGAGATGCGAGAGATGATAGGTGTTCAAGACACAGCACAACTCAACTTCAAGCTTAAGGGGGACATTGTTGGAGTAAGCTTGAAGTTATCTAAACAAGCTTAAAGACTTGAGGAGAAAGCTAAAGATAAGTCCTAATCTAAGATGGAGTTTGAGATAAAGATAAGGATGCTTTGGGAGTTATCTATAAGCATAATGTATATCTTTGCTAGTTGGATTAGGTTTATGTTTAGCTATATATATGCATCTGTCGAGTTATGACTAAGATGTATGAGTTTGAGGTTATTAAGGTTTTGAGTGAGTTTTGCCTTAAAGATTAATAAAGAGAGAGTTAGTCTTATACCTTGTTCGCATACACACAGAGTAATCACATATATAGTTTCAACAGGTAACTATTGAAAATGTCCTTAATACTACTAAATCTTTTTTTTTTTTACTAAATCTTTGTTTACCTCCTGAACTAAAGCTACTAAATCTTTGTTTACCTCCTGAACTGCTATCCCACACGGCCCATACTATTATTTATAATCTCACTTATGATGTCTTTGTTTGAACAATTTACATGTATTGAATAATTGAAACTATCCTTTTCACATGCAATCAAACAATTATTTCCTTTGTTTATTTCAGAATTGTGGACGTGAGCTTGTTTGCTTAATGATCTTGAATTAAAACAACAATCACTACGCGGATGAGTCCAGGTCGTTAAAAAAAGTGTTGACTATCAGGGGTATAACAGTAAAAACATATGAAAATTGGCGGTGAAGTAAGCAAACCATACGTTAGCTTTTGAGTTTTGACAACATCAAACCTGAAGAATGTCTGAGTTTTATTTTTTACGTATACCAGAAATTTCGATCTCATTTTCCTTAACGTTCAGACATTTATCTTGACGAAGACACGAACCATCACTTCAGATTCTTTGTCGGCTCATTGAAAGTCAGAACCTTATCCCATTTTTCTAAGTTTCCTATATATATCTTATGTGATAAGGCTATAAATTAAATAAATATTATCGATAGATCATATCTTGTTTCTGCAAAATACTCTGTTCTTTATATAGACTGCAGTGAGATAACGTTACAGATTTCGATCAAAGAAACGGTGAACAGTTGGCTCTTTAACATTGAATCAGTGGAGACTAGCAAGAGAGATACGGTGATGGATGATAAGATCTATGTAGCGGTGACAGGGAGAGACCTGCAAAACAAGTCTAGTCTCGTTTGGGCGATACAGAACAGTGGAGGCAGAAAGTTTTGCATCGTCTATGTCCAGAAACTGCGGCTTTGTAGAAAAGAGAAGGAGAGAGCACATAAGAGTTTAGACAAGTACCTTAATATATGCAGGCAAATGCAGGTACTATTACTCTATTATCCATATGTTTTTTTTAATCTTACAAGAGATGTTTGATTCCCAAAGTTCCAGTTAAATTGTGAAATAGGTCAGTGCAGAGAAGATATGCATTGAAATGGATTCAGTAGAGGAAGGGATCCTTCACTTGATTTCTAACCGCGGCGTTAAGAAACTTGTCATGGGAGCAGCAGCTGATAGACACTATTCAATGTAAGTTGGTTTAACTAGCATAGATTCAGCTCTTTACTATCTTAAGTATGGATGTATTGATCTAGTAAAGACTTCAAATGTTTGCAGGAGAATGAAATACTTGCAGTCCAAGAAAGCTATCTACATTCACAGAGAAGCCCCTGCTACTTGTCATATATGGTTTACATGCAAGGGTTACTTAATATGTTCAAGGTTTGGCCAAATTGGAGTCATTTTTTAGGAATGTTCTTTGTCTCATTGAGTTTTTTTTTATGTGAATAACCTGTCTCACAAGTATTTTTTGAATGATATCAATGCAGGGAAGGTAGGAGAAGAGATGAATTGTATTTAGAATGTGCATCTTCAAATTCTTTGAGCCAATCTGAGACAACTAAAGGAACTGAAAGTGTTCCAAACTCGAGTATGGCCAAACATGATGATCAGATTCAAGTATATGATGCAATCAAAAAGGTACATATATAAGTTCCTCTAACATGTTTTTTTTTCTTGGACTGGAAGCATCAAACTTTTTTTAACTATAACTCTTAACCAAAATGTGGGCTAAACAGTCAGAAAATGTGTATATCAATGAGTTGAAGCCTAGGAAAGAAACAGAGAAAGCACTCAAACTAACTAAAGAAGAACTTGAGAAGATGATAAGAAAGCTCCAATACAAATACAGCTTATCAATGGAAGCATTGAGAAGACTTAGACAAGAACAAGAAGAGTTGAAGATAGAGCTTAGAGAAGCATCAAAGCTGAAGAGTAACCGCAAGAACCATGGACCGCCTCAGTACTTCATATGCCCCATTACACAAGTAAGAGCCATTAATGCAAAGATCAATGAAAATGGAATAATCATAAGATAAGTCAAAACAAGAATAATTTTGTTTGTAGGATGTGATGGAGGATCCACATGTAGCAGCAGATGGTTTTACATATGAAGGAGAAGCCATAAGCAGTTGGTTTGAGAGAGGACATGAGACTTCTCCAATGACTAACAAGATGCTTCCTCACACGACCTTAGTTCCAAATCTTGCTCTTCGTTCTGCAATCCAAGAATGGCTCCTGAAACATTAGCATCTCCACTGACAAACATAAAGTCCTTAGTGGCGGCTAATAAAGGAAGCTCACTCATCTCCAATGACGAACATATTGTAATAGTTCGTTCATTGTCCTAACATAGCCGGTGTTGGTTGGTATGAGTCCAAGTCTTTTGTAATATTCTTTTTCTATGGTATTGTTTTGTAAATCATGATTTTTTTTGTTATTAGTACAATAATTTTATTTAAACGAAAAAGATATTTTTTTTTTGTCATCAACGAAAAAGATATTAACATGAATATAAAATATGACCTCGACGTATTCGTTGATGAAAATCTGATTGAGTTTTATATAATACTAGATTATGACCCGCGCTTTGGAAGCGCGGAATATTTTACGATGAAAATTTTACTAATAACTTAACAAATATTTTGGTAACTTTTAAAGAGTGTATTTAAAATATTTTTGCATTTAAATCAGTGTTTCTAAATTCAACCCAATTGTGATTATACCGGTTAATCCGGAGATCTGACAATTCAATTTAGGTTTTTAAAATATTCATATTAACAACAATCACTAAAATTCGAGACTAACCGATTGAACTGATGGATGACCAATATGTAATCTAATTTGATTTAAATTATAATAGTTTCATAATTTGTAATCTTATAATCCAAATTTTAAAGTTCATTATTTTGCAATTTATGAAATTATGATGTTTCTACAAAATTTTAAAGAGAAAATGATAGATATAAAATATTAAAATTAATTATTGTATTGTTTGGAAACATTGATAGTAGTATAAAATATATTGTTTGGAAACATTGATAGTAGTAAGAAATAAGTATATTGTTTGGAAACATGGATAGTAGTATAAAGAAATGAACATTAATGATTTAATGTAAGTTTAACTATAAAGTATAAGGTGTATTTAATTTAAAAACTTACAAAATAAATGTTAGGTCCAACATAATGTTTCTGTTTTAATAAGATAGATTTTATCATAAGGTGTAATTTTTCAAAGTTCAACACAAGTACGTCTAATCTATTAAAACTGAAGTACAAATAGTAATTAACCCTAAGTTTTGCACAAAAATTACTAACTAATGCCACTTAATCTTAACAATAAAATTAAATCTCTCCCAAGCTTTTATTAGTTGTATCGACAAAGCCCATTCACATTAATGTTGATGATCGACAATAACCACCTGGGCCGAAATATGTATAGTTTTAAACATATTACAAATCTATGAGTATTATTTGAATAATGACACTATCAAAACATGTATATATTACAACAATACACGATTATATTTAAGGTTTTTTTTTGTAAGTACCTTGAGGTAGTAGACAACCGATCCTGTTTTGGTTATTATATACTTTAATCCTACGTTTTATATCATATGATTTACGAAATTTACTGATTCTGTTTGGTGATTATATATTTGAATTAGTTCGGTTTAAGAAGTCCACGGGTCTGTTTTTGGGATCACCATTTCTTACCTACACAAAAATTTGAAATATAAGATATTTCAAAAGGGAGATCAATATATACGTGTTGTGCTAATTATAAAAAGCAATATATACGTGCCAATAAAATATCACAATCAAATATGTAAATAATATATTGCTGGTATATAGATAACCAATGGAAACTAAAAATCTAAACGAAAATTTACTACTCATAATAAAAGCTTGATTTCCATAGATGAACTATCTCCATATATGAACTACTCACAGATTTTGACTTGGTGTTCAATAGAAAAAAAAACAAAAAAACAAATAATTAGTTAGGTTGAAAACAACGTGTACATTGATATTTTCCAGATTCTTTGGTGGCCTTTGTCCGTTAATATCTTCGTAAAGCATATTTTCTTTGTAAATGTATATGGCCCATATTAGTAACCAAACTATGTTTATTCTTTTGTTTCTACACATAAATCCCAAACTGTAAATGTTGAAATTATTATTTTTGAATATATTTGTACGTGATTTGAAGATTGACATGAAACTTATTAATATATTGATGTTATATTTCTGTCGTACAATAAAACACGTTAGTTAACTTTTGTAAATTTATAATTAAAGGTATATTTAAACATAGATCGAAAATATTATTTTGTATAATCACATAACTAATACAACATACATCCAATATAAAATTATAATAAGATCAGCAACACAATATACAGTATAAAAAATAAACTGAAGAAGTGTGTTGCTGAAAAAAGTAAACTAAAAAAAGTGCAAATGGAAATATTAAATTGTTATATGTTTGACATATTATATTTATCTTAGTTAAAACAAAAACCCGTGCGGACGCACGGATCAAAACTGTAGTTTACATCTTATATGTATAAACGGCATTGACTAATCTCCTTGAGTTTGATTAGGCACAAGAAATAATAATAATAGTAGAATAATAGATATACAAACTCCAAATGGAATATTCGAAAGAACAGAGTAACACAAGAAAGGTTAGACACATGCTTCCATTGGATATTTTCTTTCTTGATTCCAAATATATCTGAACATCTGAGAAGAAGGCAAAACAAAAGTCTCTTTTCCCCTCTCTCCAGAAAGTATGGAGTTTCAGGGAGCAAGAGAGAACAACATAGAGAAGGAAGAAGTAGCAGTGATGGAGGAGAGGATATATGTTGCTGTAGGGAACGAAACTGCCAAGAACAAGTCAAATCTCACATGGGCAATAGATAACTCTGATGGGAACAAGATATGTATCGTTCTTGTTCACCAACCTGCTCAAATGATTCCTGTTTGTAAGTTCTTTCTCTCCCCCTTCACTCCAACAACTCCTAAAGTCCATAGATTCAATGGTTGTGTCATGAAACAGAGCTTAAAGAGTTTTTTTTTACCTTTCCTCTCTCCAGTGGGTACCAAGTTCCATGCTGCAACGGTAGATGAAGAGTTAGTGAGAACATACAGAGAAAAACAAAAGGCGAAAACAGAGAAAATTCTTGATGAGTACCTTAGAATTTGCCTGCAGAAAGGGGTATGCCTATATATATATATATACAAATATGAAGTTTCTGCCATTTCTTAAGGGGATTGATTTTGCAGGTCCATGCAGAAAAGCTCTGATTTCTGGACTCGGTAGAGAAGGGAATTGTGCAGATGATTTCTGAGAAGAGAGTCAGGAAGTTTGTAATGGGAGCAGCTGCAGACAAACACTATTCAACGTATTCTTGTCTTAGACTCTCACTTGCTTTGTTATGAATGAACGAGAACTTGAAAAAATCAAAGAAACTTAAAAGAGCAAAACGAATTAAGACATACTTGTTTATGGTTTGTATATTGATATATAAATAAATAAATTTGCAATCCTTTAGATATGTATTTATAGTAACCTCAAAAATCCGATTTCTTTTTCTTTTAGGAAATTTTTTTTATCCTAGAAAAAGTAACTTAAGACACTTCGAGTTTGACATTGGTGGTGGTGATCAATTTGTAGGAAAATGGTAGATTTGAGATCGAGGAAAGCTAACTTTGTCTGCCAACATGCATCTGTGACTTGTCATATTCGGTTTGTCTGCAAAGGACATCTCATTCATACAAGGTTTAAGCCAGAGAGTCCTCTTTTTTTCCATATAGATACAGCAGTTGATGCTTTATTACTTAAACATGTGCGTAACCAATGCAGGGAACCTAGAATGGATGTCCGAGCTCTCTTATCTGGCTTTCAGGGGCTTCTGTCCACACAAAGTAGCAGCAATTCAGATATGCAAAGTGGAAGATCAAAGGAGGAAAGCGAGGTGGAGGAGGAGGAGGAAGAAGAGGAGAGAATATCACGAACCAGTTCTTGTCGGTCTGCTAGTACATCGTCATACTATGGAGGGTCTGAAGCTTCATCAAGTATAGATGAAGTTTCATCAAGTATAACGGAAGAGACATCAGACCACTCACCTCCTCCCTCTTTACCTGTAAATAGAAAATCCTTTTACAGTTTTGTTTGTTATTTTTTTCTTTCTTTGCTTTGCATTTCGCCTGACTCTGAGTTACTTAAGCTGCTATGATCCACCAGTGCAGCGGGATGGGACGAGGCATGATAACCTTCCTGATCAACTCCATCAAACTCTTGCATAGGCTTGCCATCCAAAACGACAACCAGCCTGAGTGACCCCCACCATTACCTGAAAAGTTACAAAGGAAGAAGCAGAAAAGCTGCAAAGATCTTGATCACATCTGTAGTATTTGTAAAATCCAATCAAAGTTCAAAACGGAGGCAAACCATCTCGGCATCTCCCATCATTCATCTATAGCTATATTCAAGTCTCTATATGGTTTAAAATTAGTAAGTGATTCAGTTCAACATATCCTTTGTGATATATTGTTACATTTGCTGTGAAAATTAAAAAGGGTTATGGAAAAGTGCACAGGCTGCCTTTCTTGTTCTAGAGACACAACCCAATTAGAGTTCAGTCTCCGAGCAAAATCCTCTACTTCCCTGTTATAACATGAAGTTCATCTTTTTTAATTTATTTCACTAAGTGGCTGCTGCGCAACTTGATGAAGGTCTCTAGATATATGTAGAAGTTATATTTGGAGGAGTGAGTGTTGACCAATCAATAAATATGTTTAAAATAACAAGTGATGTTTACCTATCAAGCATTTCCTTCAGAGCTGGTTCAAGTCCATCCATCATCTATATAACCATCTTCAAACTCAGTCTTCAGTGAATTTTTCTTTCTCTACACATTTTTACCTCTTGTTCAACTTGTTGGATTGATCCATTAGCAGTTTCAAGCCATATATAGGATCCTCATCATCTGTGATCGTTCGTCTTGGTCCAAGGTAAAGTAAGAATCATCTAGGTAATCATACACAGATCGAAAAATTCAACACTCAGCCACAAAGCACAATCCCTTAGACTATATTTAAAAAGTGATTTTGCCACATGTCTTTTATACATTTATTTTCACAAAAATAATATGACATATCTACTAGAATTGATGACATATCTTATAGATTAATATGACATAGACAATTATATTTAATGTTAATTTATATTTTTGGTAAAAATTTTAAAATATGGTAATAACTCATATATTACATTTATTGTCGATTTATATTTTTGAACTTTTTAAAATATGGTAATAACTCATAAATCATCATTAAAATAAATATATTCAATTATGAAATTTCAAATTTCGAAATATCATTAAAATTAAAAATATTTCAAAAATATATACATTTTTTTAGAAAATTATAAAAATTAAATCATAAAATCAAATTAAATCGTAAAGTCATTAGTTTCTTATATATATCTACAGATTTTATAAATATTGTTTAATTTTAATTTTTGACAACCATGCAATTTTACATATTTATTTAATATATTTAATTAAAATAAATAGATAGAAAAATCTACCTAAGATTATAATTTAAATATATACATGCACATTCTTAAATACAATTCAAAATAAACAAAATTGTTTTTATCTTAATTTTAATGTTCAGTTAAATCAAATTTATATTAAAATATTGATAAAAAAAGAAAATTTATAATATTAATAAAAAATAAATATAATTTATATTTATCTGTTAAAAAATATTTTTAAAAAATTTTTACTGCACATGGATAACACCTAATTACTATTACAAGAACATATGATGTAGCAAGCAAACTAGGTCATGTAGAACAAAAGTATGCGCAATTAGGCTGCTATTCAGATCTTTTTGAGCCCGACTAACTTTCTTCATGGTCCTCTTGATATATAAATTGTAGCAAAAACCTTTTTTTTTTAAAGAACCAGGGTGAGAATGATACATCCTTTTTAGGATATGATATTGCAAACTAAATATTTGCGTTCTCCTCAGGAGTTTCTTCAATAATCTGTCCAAACACATGACTAGTACGATTAACCAACAAAGCGTCTTTGCATCAAGCCAGATGAGGTTCTCAACATAATCTTATGCTCTTCAATAGTAATAAAGAACTCTGGGAAAATGGAATACGATCATCAGCATGTACCTCATCATTTGTTTCTAATTTAGACACCTCAAGTAAACCTTATTTGAATATCCAGACTTTTGATGAAACCTTTAGTAATCAAAAAACAAGCTTAACATTGGTTAACGAATAATGAGTGATATTCGCTTTAAGAAAATTTGTGCAGACGAAGTAGTCCAAGTAGTAGGACGGGTTTTGGTGGCAGACACCATCCGGGTTTGATCCTCCTATGCAGAAATTATCCTGCTTCGCTCTGGACACCAAAGCTGGATTCGATCCAGCCCAGGTAAAACTCTCTCGGGTAAAGCGGACCGCTGTCTGATCGGACCTAGGGATTGACCCGCGAAACGGGAAACCCTGAATTATCAAAAAAAAAAAAATGGGACGGCGACGCAAAGGAGGGGGTGGCAGCTAAGGGGTACAATGCAATCATGAATATTAACCAGAACAATATAAAAACCATTTATCTAAATTATATATATTGACTGAAAGGACAAATGGCATTAGGTGAATGGACGGCTTTGGATACGTAGTGCAATGTGTCACGTCGAGGATGGACTGGACGGTTATGAATAATTGAATTTATATTCTCCAAGAGAAATTCCAAAACCATTTTACACATTCCTTTTTCTCGATGTACCATGGGGCTTCACGGGTCGGTCTTTTTTAGTGGTCAGAGATTTTTAGGAAATGTTTTAACATTTTTGGTTTAGAGTTGGCTCTATTATGCCATTGTGGATTTTAACTCTCAGGCTAGCCTTTTAAGAAACTACAATTCAAGTATTTTCTTTCAAAAGTCACTTTGCAAGTACCCATCTAATGAAATCATCTGGAAAAAAATTGTATGATTTTGAACCATGAACTTTCTAAGTATGGTTACTAACATTGTAAACATGGCATGGTGATAAGTGGGAGAAATAATATGGTGAGAGAGAATGATCATGAGGAACTAGCAATTAGACATGGGGCCCACTTCAAAAATAATAATCCATCTGTTTCAAAATAGATGAAGTTTTAGGATTGTGCACGATTATTAAGAAACTTATTTTTTTAATCTAAAAAGTATCATTAAAATATAAATTAAAAATTGTTCAACCAATTACAAAATAGATTACATTTTATTATTTGTTACACAGTTTTTAATAAAGTTAAAAAGTACATTGATATATACTAAAACATCAACTATTTTGAAACACCAAAAACTCCCTAAAACATCATCTATTTAGAAACGGAGGGAGTATAGCAATTAGCAACCACTAAGCTTTTTGTTTTCTTCAACTGTCTTTCCTATTTGGCAATCACAGAACACCGCAATTCTATTTTAATAAATTAGATAATAATTTTTTTTTGTCAACAAGTGAATAATAATTTATATTCTCACATCTTAGTAATGAGGAAATTTCAATTTTACCATATTATTGGTACCATATTTATCTTCATTAGATAGACATTTTTAAAAATAATTCTTTTATTAAAGAGATAAAATACTTTTATACATTTGCTTTATAAATATATAAATATAAATAATTATTAAGAAAATAAAAAATAATATTTTATATATTTTTAAATATAAATTTTCAAATTCGAACTTTTTATAATTTTTAAAAATCCTTTTTGTTGCAACAATTCTTTTTGAATCCTTTTTAATTAAAATAAATTTAGGTATCTATTTATAAATATGAAATCTCACATTCCAAACCCCACTTCTCAATTCTAAATATAAATCTAAATTAGTTAACCATATGATTATAAATATCTATTTACTTCTTTAAATATAATGGTAAATATGGTTAACGTAAACATAAAAAATAGTATTAGCAACGTGGTAGTTTGGAAATTTCTCCTTAATATATGCAGAATGGTAGTAATAGAGTATGAATTATAAATGAGGATTATGTTTTGGAGAAGAATAAAATGCAGTTGTAGGAGAGAACCAACACTTCTTAATTGTTCGATAACAATTTTCAATTTTGATAATAATTATTATACGATTTTGAAATGATAAAACACACATGTAAACCATTTTTATGAATAAAAACTACAGAACTATTACCATCCGAGTTGGGAATGATGCATAATGTATGTGCATCTTAACCTGGCAAGCGCCAGATCATATCAACTGGAATTTTGTTCGTAGGCTCGTAGCAGTTAGTAACTAGGCAAATAATTTAGTGACAATCATGAGGAATTTTGTAAACAATCGACATAAACCTATTTATTTTTTTACTAATTAAACTACAACGAGATAGCTGGAATTGAGCATTCAAAACTCTGTCCAAACGTTTAGTTTATCACTGACCCCAAAAGTTAATTTTAATTATTAGAATGATGACTGATAAATATTGAAGATAACATTAACAATTTTAATGTTATTGTCAATATATTGTCATGGTCTTTATTTTATATATTTTCTGACACTTCTTTGCATTATCTTCCAACTATATATGAGTCACCACTCCACTTGTTCACAACACCACAAACATAGAAAGAAAAGCAAAATCAAAGCTAGTTCGTGTCGAAGATGGAAGGCAAGGAAGAAGACGTTAGAGTTGGAGCTAACAAGTTCCCGGAGAGACAACCAATAGGAACTTCGGCTCAGAGCGACAAGGACTACAACGAGCCACCACCGGCTCCGCTTTTCGAGCCTGGTGAGCTTTCTTCATGGTCCTTCTGGCGAGCCGGTATTGCTGAGTTTATAGCTACTTTCCTCTTCCTCTACATCACCGTTTTGACCGTGATGGGAGTTAAGAGGTCACCGAACATGTGTGCTTCTGTCGGAATTCAAGGTATCGCTTGGGCTTTCGGTGGTATGATCTTTGCCCTTGTCTACTGCACCGCCGGTATCTCCGGTACGTCACTCAACTTAACTTCGGTTTGATATATATTAGTCTTATATATCTCCTATGTGTGAACCAGAGCCGGTTGTGAGATTAATAGGGCTTAAAACAATTAATAATTAATTATAATATATATATTTCTCTTAGTCAGTTTTTCCTTTTCATTTTTAAAAAAAGTTTATGTATATTTTCTTAATCAGTTTAATTAGGCTGAGTTATATACACATATTAACCACTAATAATATTTTGGGAGTCATATGCGAATGTTTCATCACACTATGCTTTGGACCGGTTCCACGTGGAACTCACTCTATATGCGCGTTGTTATAATCTCAGGTGGGCACATCAACCCAGCGGTCACTTTTGGTCTGTTCTTAGCCCGGAAGTTGTCGCTCACCAGAGCTTTGTACTACATAGTGATGCAGTGCTTGGGAGCCATATGTGGAGCTGGTGTGGTTAAAGGGTTCCAGCCTAAGCAATACCAGGCTCTAGGAGGAGGAGCCAACACTGTGGCTCCTGGATACACCAAAGGAAGTGGTCTTGGAGCTGAGATCATTGGCACATTTGTTCTTGTTTACACAGTCTTCTCAGCAACTGACGCAAAGAGAAACGCACGTGACTCTCATGTTCCCGTAAGTAAACCAGTCCATGGAATATAGGTTCGAGTGAACATCTTAACAGCCTTAAAAGTGCAATAACGAATGAGTTTTGTTGACAATTTGGGCAGATTCTCGCACCACTCCCAATAGGGTTTGCGGTTTTCTTGGTTCACTTAGCAACCATCCCAATCACTGGCACAGGAATCAACCCAGCAAGAAGTCTTGGAGCTGCAATCATATACAACAAAGACCATTCCTGGGACGACCACGTGAGTTTCCACAAACTATATAGTCACATAAGAAACTCGGTTTAGATAATTCTTCTCTCACAGTTTCGTTCCTTTTTTTGGTCAATTTAGTGGGTGTTTTGGGTTGGACCATTCATTGGTGCTGCACTTGCTGCTCTTTACCATGTGATTGTCATCAGAGCCATCCCCTTCAAGTCCAGAAGCTAAGATAAAACAAGACATCAATTTCTCTCGTTTCTCGTCTTGCGTCCGTACTTGCTTCTTTTGTTATGTGTATGTATTAACGTACGTATGTGCCATCTTCTTTGCTTAATGCAATCGTTGTAAGTAAACAAGGAAGATTTTCTCAAATGTTAAACATAAAATCCTTCGTGTTTAAATGACAACCACAATTCCACAAACGGGTATTTGATTGAAAATTATCCAATGTTTTATTTCCCTTTATTAAATTAAAAAGATTGTATACAAAATCATAGATAGTATCGTACTATATTTGGATAACCGGTTTGGTTTAAAATTACGTCAGGTTCAATGTAACCATCGTTTTATTTAAAACGTGGTAGTGCACCTAACTTACTTCGCCTTGGAAAATGGTCCCAATTCTCACATGCTTTTCAACAAAGTACGAAGATTCCTTGATAGATAATTAATTTAACTGAATAAGAAAAGAAGTTAAAATTTGCAAGAAATAGACGTAAACAATTGACTCTGAATTGCATCATTCCACTTAGTGCACCAAGATGACGACTTTGATTATAGTAACTCTTCTGACAAGAACCCTTCACTTACTTGGATTATTATATTATACTTTTTACATTTACTTGTCACTGATTACGTTAAAAAAGTAGTGTCATAATAGGTTGATACTTGATATTAAGAAAGATAATGGTATAGATAAAAGCGGTAAAACATAATAATTCAACAAATGAGAGCTCCTTTTCTGTGAAAGTGGGGTAGTGGACTAGAACAAAGTTCTAAATGCAGAGGATAGGGCAGAGGATTTGGGCTTCAGATTTATTATCCGAGATCCGAATTTCATTTGTCAAAAATAAAACATCTTGAGCATCTGAATTTGAATGCAGATAATAAAATATTTAATTCTTCAGTCTGGATATTTTAATTTTTATGTCTGAATATCTAGATCCATATTTTTAAAATATATACAATTTATAATTTTATTAATAGTTATATTTGATATTTTAATATTTATACATAAACTTACTTTTATAATATTATTTTAGTTTTTAATATATACATATATATATAACTTATGTATCATTTTAATACTTAAAAGATATTTATTAATTATTTTTACGAATTTATATATAAATCCAAATATCCGTGGATAATACAGTATCTAAATGAATATTCAGAATCCAAAAACCACATATCCAAATTCAAATACTAAATCCATAGATCTGGATATCATAAATTTTTCGGATATCTGAATACGTCCCATCCATACGAAGGATTAAGAGTTTACATCGTAAATCGTATTAAAAATAGAGAATCTGTTGACTAAAGTTCATCTTGGTTAAATGGATTATTTCTTTTTATATCATCTCTTTACTAAGATCAAAATTAATCTTCCTCATTAATAACTATAGTGCTTTAAATCTGGGGTTTGTCTTTTAAAATTTATAAATTAAAAAGCAATAACAATAATATATATAACCTTTTAAAAAAAATTATAAGATAAGAAGTGTATATTAACATCCAATAAGAATTCAGTACAAAAAGGTCACTGCATTTTCGAATTAAAAGATAAAGCCTCGCTGTATTTATATTTATTTTTAGGTGTAACACGTTGTATGTATTTACCTACCATTTTTGCAACTTTTCCTTTGATAACTACTAGCACTATACACTTATAACCACTAAAGGAAGATAATACAATGCATTTGTCTTTTCCATCGGGCTCAGAGCCTTTTTATATGATTGTTTGCCTCTCCAACTCTGCTCTCTCACTACTTTGCGCTTGTCTTTCTCTCTCTCTCTCTCTCTTCGAACTTTGGTTTTTGCTCTGTTTATTCACCAATGGCTACTGTTTGGAGGAGGTTGATCAAGAGAGAGACGATCCCTCGTATCAGCCAAACCACGAGGAAGCTCTTCTCCACCGAAGCATCTTCTTCTTTCGCTGAGAGACTCAGAAACCTTCCCAAAGATTTCCCCTCCACTCAGGCTAAACGCGATGCTTCTCTGGTAATAGAAAAGAAAAGAAAAAAACTTTGTTTCTTGGAAATCTGATCATTTTCTTTCGATGTTATCTGATCAAATCTGTCTTGTGTTGTAGCTCATTGGAAGAACTCCTCTCGTGTTTCTCAACAGAGTCACTGAAGGATGTGAAGCTTATATTGCAGCCAAGCAAGAGCATTTCCAGCCTACTTGTAGCATCAAGGACAGGTGAATCTTGTAACTAACTTAATCTTAGGACATCATAATTACATGACCGTTGACTTTTTTTTTGGTTTTGTTGTCTTTAGACCAGCTTTAGCTATGGTTGCAGATGCAGAGAAGAAAAATCTTATCACTCCTGGAAAAGTAATCATATTTTTTATTTACATAATCTAAATTTAATGGTGAATTTAACTCATTGAAGTGATTTTTTTTTCAGACAACATTGATAGAACCTACTTCAGGAAACATGGGAATAAGTATGGCTTTCATGGCGGCTATGAAAGGGTACAGGATTATAATGACAATGCCTTCTTACACCAGTTTGGAGAGGAGAGTGACTATGAGATCATTTGGTGCTGAGCTTGTCCTCACTGATCCAACCAAAGGAATGGGTGGAACCGTTAAGAAAGCTTATGATCTCCTTGAGAGTACTCCTGATGCTCACATGTTGCAACAGTTTGCTAATCCAGCAAACACTCAGGTACTTAAAGTGTTTAATATAATCCTTTTTCATATTGCATTTAACATTTGATCTAAAGATGATGTTAGAAATATTTTTGTAGATTCATTTTGATACAACTGGTCCTGAGATTTGGGAAGATACACTTGGGAATGTTGATATCTTTGTGATGGGAATTGGTAGTGGGGGCACTGTCTCTGGTGTTGGCCAATACCTTAAGTCTAAAAACCCTAATGTCAAGGTGATTGATTTAAGTTCTGAAGCTATCTTGTAAAATTTTGGAAAAAAAAAAGATTGCATTTGATCACTAATGACTTGCTAATTAATGGTAGATATATGGAGTGGAGCCTGCTGAAAGCAACATACTCAACGGTGGCAAG
Source organism: Raphanus sativus (assembly GCF_000801105.2). NCBI lineage: Eukaryota > Viridiplantae > Streptophyta > Magnoliopsida > Brassicales > Brassicaceae > Raphanus > Raphanus sativus. The sequence goes on along the minus strand of NC_079514.1, from coordinate 50,934,779 downwards.
CCAGGTGAGATTAGAAATATTGAATGTTTACACCTTTACTAGTTCTTAGTGGTGTAAATCGATGGAATTGCTGATGGTTAGAATTTTGAACTTGGGGTTAGGTCCACATGCTATCACAGGCAATGGGGTTGGATTTAAACCGGATATATTGGATATGGATGTTATGGAGAGTGTTCTTGAGGTAATGTACTTTCATATTTTTTAGTATTCTGTCAACTTGTAAAAGCTTATGTTTTAGATACGTGCAGGTTAGTAGTGAGGATGCTATAAAGATGGCTAGAGAATTGGCATTGAAAGAAGGTCTCATGGTGAGTTCCTTTTTGGGGGGAGATTAATGAGATATATTGATTTGTTTTTTTATTTATTTCTGGTTCTCACTATGCAAACCGTAACTTGTAGGTTGGAATATCCTCTGGGGCTAACACTGTGGCAGCAATTAGACTGGCCAAAATGCCAGAGAACAAAGGCAAACTAATTGTGGTAAGAGAGGAGACATAAAAACTAACTGTTCTTGAGTTTATTAATGATCTGTGTTATGGTTTTAATCGGACGGTGGGAACTTGTTTTGTGATTATGTTGAACAGACTATTCATGCGAGCTTTGGAGAGAGATATCTGTCATCTGTTCTGTTTGATGAGATTAGGAAAGAAGCAGAAGCGATGAAGCCAGTTTCAGTGGACTGATTTGGTTTTGGTTTGGGTTGATATGAAGAAAAACTCTTTACTATATAATCTTCATCTTGCGGCACAAGATTGTGACACAACCCACCAAAAAGTGTCATAAATAATATATGCTTGTTTTATATTGATGTTGAATACTGGAAGAATAATTATGTTAATGTTTGATATTGAAAATAAAAGCTTTTTCTGGTTCTTTTATGATTTTAAATTTTGCTGGTAATACATATAAATAGAATAGTTTTGGAGACCAAAACCAAACAAATGGATCAAGGATTGGACACATCCAATGAGGTTCACCTTTCTCTGTTGTTGGTTTTCTGCTTCCCTTTATAAATTGATCACATGGTGGTGATTCTGAGTGCTACACACATTACATGAACTTGATATATATTATGGTTAAGTAACATTTTTTTCTTGATTTAATTTTTGTTTTGCAATACCATGTGTCCTCGACATGCAACTAGATTTTTTTTCATTGATTTTTAGTATATCATTCAGATTGACAAGGCAACTACTGACTTCATTGCTATTCGTAACTGACTTACTACAGGGGACCGAATGACTGCTTGGAATATAAGCTTTGATGTGAACTGTGTACTTTGCAATCAACACTTGAAAACGCGGAATCACCTATTTTTCTACTGTACTTACTCTTCTACTTTATGGTATAAGTTAATGAGTAAGATCATGGGGAACAAGTACACTGAGGAGTGGAATGCTATCCAGGTTTTTATGTCTCAGCTAAAGCTCTCACATGTTGAGAACTTTTTAGCTCGATATGTTTTCCAGACAGCAGTGTATATGATTTGGCGAGAGCGCAATGCAAGAAAATATGGAGAGAACCCTCGGCTTCTTGAGAGCCTCTTCAACATGGTTGACAAGATGTTTAAAAACAGGATTATGTTTCTTAGGTACCAAAGACAAGAGGCTGGAAAAAGCTTTTCAAGTATGGATAGTTTTTGTGGGAACATAGTCTTCATTTCTTTTTCTTTCCTCTATTTGAAAAAGTAAAAAACAAAGTAGCTCATGCTGTAACAAAGTATATTTTTCTTTGAATCAAATTTTACATTTTATTCAAAAAAAAAACTACTGACTTGAAAAGCACCAATGCGAGGGTGACGCTCAAGGATACATCAACAGGTAACTAAAGGGCAAATCGTTTGTTATAGCAAGCCGAACTAAACTTCAACGCAAGTCTGCAGCTATAGCTGACTTTAATGAATTAACTAGGTGATAATCTGCACCCCGCGTACGATGAATGTATTAAAGAAATTATTACTTTTAATTTATAGATAATAGAAAGTTAAAAGTAATCACAAATATTAGATATAATAAAATATCTAACTATAATGTACAGATTAATATAGTATAAGCTTATTTAAAATTTTATGTAAAAGTTTGTATAATTAGAGAGATGCATTGAAGTATATTGTACGGAAAAAGATTTTAAGAATAAGCAAAAAAAAATATAAATTTATTATGAATTTAAGAAGAAAGAAAAATAAGGAAAGAAATTTATTATTGTGCATTTTTGAATGATACTTTTGAATTGTTTGGGTTGTGATGGAGGTGTGGCATAGGATAGACAAGATATATATAGTATTCCAAATATAAATTGTAGGCGAGGAAGAATCTCTATGTAATTAAGATTTTAATAACTGATTGATCATGTTTTGGTTTCTAATTGTAGGCAAAGTAAGTTATATATGAAATTATTTGTCTATAATCCCAAATTAATCTTCTAATTTGCATTAAATTCTAATCCCCTAATTGATATTCCCTCAGTTTTAAATTAATCAATGTTCTATGATTTTCACACTTATTAAGAAAACACATTAAATTTAGTTATTAACGCATAGTTTTTTTGTAAATTTATATTTACTATATTTTTAAACCAATAAGATTTCAAAAAATGCAATTAATGTTTTTGAAACACACAATTTTTCATTATTAATTGACAAAAATACATTAAAAATATTAAAATACATTTTTTGAAACAATTTTTTTTCCTAAAACATGTATCTTTTAGAATCGGAGGGAGTAATATTTATGTCTAGGACTTCACAATTTATCATGTTTTCAAATATAGATTGTAAACGAGTTGATTTCTCTATGTAATTAATATTTTAATCACTGATTGATCATGTTACCAAAACTAATTGTAGGTGAGGTAAATTTTATAGAAAATTATTTATGTCTACAATTTCAAATTGATAGTTTAATTTGCATTAAGTTCTAATCTAGTGATTGCTTATATTTATGTCTAGAATCCCTAATGATCATGTTTCCAGGTGGAGCCAACCACTATCGGGTTCTAACTGGGTAGTCAATGTTTGCGGAGGCTCCTGTACAACTATATTTATACTAAATTCTAAAGATATTGTCGTATAAATAAAATTTTGACCCTATAGTGTGATATGCACGTATATTCCATATGTGGGCTGAGTCTACGACTATCTAAACTAACTCAAATTGCTTTGTTGTTACTGATTGATAGGTCTACTAGAAAAGTAGCTAGATTCTTAGAGCATCATTATCCCAAAGACTCCTTTGGAGTCTCTTATTATTTTTTTAATATTTAAGTAGTAAATATGAGGTTAAGAGACATGGCTAACAGACCCAAACATTTATATCCTCCAATGCATGTTTCTTATTTAGAGGTTCTTAAAAATGATTCATACTTCTCAAGCTGTAAGCAAATGTAATGAAACAATATTTATTTGTTCCTGTATGAAGTTTATAATTTCCTACTCAAGAGTTTATCTGAAGTTTTCAGACCTATCATCCTAAACAACAAAGGGTGTGTAACTTTCGGAGCAAAAACGAGGTTCCTAAGAACAAGAAGTGAAACTCACGATAACTCAAGGAGCACTGGTTACTCCTCCTGAAGTCCTCATCTCCATTAAAACTGCTGCTTTTCTTTTCTGCTCTCTGAGCTAAATTCAAACAAGAGACAGAGAGAGTGAAGGAGTTGAGTATGTTGCAAACACTCTATGACACAAAACTACGTTTGAATTTAGCTCTATGACACAAAACTATGTTTGCACTTGATGACTACCTGAGACTGATTACCTTGACCAAGGACTGTCGTAAACAAAGTTGATACTACCACAGCCATAACAAGACGGTCTACTACAGAATGTAAAAATCAGAGATGAAATAAAACTACATTGGTCTTCTACGGAGACATTCATTCATAGCTACATTAATCTTTATCAAGCTTTTACTACAAAAACAGTTTTTTTTTCTCTTGACAATAGTGCTTTGATGTATCCAATCAACAGTTTAATATAGTTTGATTTCATCAGACTTTAAAAGTAATTCCTTTGGATCCTTAATCATCTACAATCTTGATTCAACAGCTTCTGAACAACAAAATGGTTAAATTCGAAACATATATCCCTAAAGTTTCGAACTTTCGTCAACGAGAGGACAAGGTAAAGAGGGATAGAGAGAGATACCTTGAAGAGAATAACGGAGACGATGGCCTGAAGAGTCTGCTGAAGGAGAACGCCCTTGAAGACGGCGGGTTTGGTAACGAGATTCTTCTCGTCCTCGTCCACCTTGGAATGCAATCTGTATCTCTCCAAACTCTTGCTGATCAGTGAAAGACAGAGAGTTCATACAAACTAAAGTCTTAACTATACAAACATGTTCAACTAGCACAAACTCTCAAGTTTAATCAGTGAAAGAGAGAGACTCTATGAAAATCAATTGGGGATCGGAGACTTACGCTTCAGCATCAGGAGGAGGGAATTGGCCATGGACAGGGGAGACGAGATCGAGAGCTCGTTTCAGGGACCTGGCATTGTTCTTGCGGTTAGGGTTTACAGAGAGAGAGAGAAGAGACTCACATACGTTGTAAAAGAATCTCTCTCTCTCTCTGGGAATCTTCTCGTCTTATGATTCTCTGCATGAAACATGCGACCGACGAAGTAATTCGTACGACTCCGTGTTATCGATCCGAGCTCTGTCGGATTTTGTCTGTACGTAAGGCTCTGTCCGATTTCGTCTGTAAGGAGTGAACTCAGGCGAAGAAGAGAAGGAGAAAATGAAGGTTTGGCAATGGAGAAACTGAAGGTGAACGAAGTGAGAGCGAAAACGCAAAGGGGGACACGTGTTCAGGAGACCGTCTTTTGTAATCTCCAATTAAGAGACGTGTTTTCATTTTTGAGCTAATTTTCTATTTTTTTTTAATTGCTAATAACACTAAGAGACCTAGCTAAAAGACCCGGATAATGATACTCTTAGAGCATCCAAAGTGGAGACGTCTTTGCTTTTGTTTTTCAATTGTTTGCGGATCCCGCTGAAACGTGGCGGTCTGCGATTGGTCTGTTTTTATTTTTTTATTTTTTAAATCGGACAAAAACAAAAACAAAAAAAAATTGGAAACCCGCGAGGTTCCGCTTTGTTGATGCTCTTATTTAGTAAATCAAATCTTGAGCAGACATAATACAAGATGATGATGATTTGTAATAGTCATGTTTTCAATGATTATCCAAATAGTAAATGCCACTTGACCCGTTTTACCCTATCCTCTTCAATTGACTATCTTTACATAGAATTGAAATCATCTTCTCTCTACCAAATTCTATCAGTTACATAGACTAGCGAATACCGATTCTCAGTTATAAGGACTCCAAAACATCAGGGGACTAAGATTCAAATTTTATTAAATATTTTCCGGGTTTTTATTAATGTTTAAGCTTAATGGCATTGGTCTTTTTGAGAAGGTTTCTAGATTCAGATTATATATGGAACTTTAAGCAAGTATTTTTAAATTTTTAAATTCTTTTAGGTTTTTAATGAATACTAATCAATAGTAGTCGAATTTCGAGATTTTTGGTTTTTCTTTATTATATATATTCGTTAAAATAAACCATATTCATTTAACTATTATGTTTGAAATTGACTGATGGATCTGCAGACCAGGCATGTTACCAGATTCTGACTTCACGCATTACCACGATCCACTGAATTTAGATCCGTTTAGTTAAATTTAAAGATAAAAGGCAATTATTAACTTAATTTACAGATGTGGTCACTGGTCAGAGACAAGTACTGACAAGATCTTAACTACTCCCGGTTAAAAAGTTATCAATGTATTGATAACGCTCAGAATTAATTAAAACAGCATAATTACTATAAATAGAAATTTAAGGTCATAACTTTCAATCTGCAAATATATGCTGGACTAACACAAGATACTGAAATAGAGCGTAGGTCGATGGACTAAAAGTCTAGAGTCCGTCCAACTTAGTTTTATTCAGCTCCAACTTTATAGTTTGGATTTATTTCTCTTTAAATATTAGTAGCATTTTACTCCAGTTTATGAGTTTGATTCGCATATACTATGTTTTTAACTCAACACAAATTTTCAATTTTAAATTCCAAAAAGGTACTTTGTTGCATTGAGATCGGAGGCAAATCATCTCTACCCAAACTTTTATTTAAAAAGCAAACAATCTACTACTCTATTTTGTGTTATTTTTTCCTAATGTTTATTGCTCCTCTCATTCATATATATGTATATATACACACACATAAAAGCGTGGCAAATCTAATGTTAGCAAAGGGTGAAAAAACGCAAAATCAAAAGTACAGTGGTGAAAAGTCAAAAAAAAAAAAAAGACACAAGGAGGGAGCATGAGGCACAAAAGCTTTATTATCTCTATAGTTCCGTCACGGGAACACCAGAAGCAGCCCATAACCGTTGATTAAACTCTTCTTGCATCTCCTCTGGAACAAACGGTGTTCTGCAAAGAGGACACGTCTTCTGGTCGTGATCCATCCAACGGTCGAGACAGCTCCGGTGGAATATATGCCGACAGTTTCTCAGCCGTCGGATCTCTTGCTCTCCTTCGAACTCGTAGAGACAGACGGCGCAGCTTTCCGGCAGATCTTCGCCGGAGGAGCTCGTTATTGCCTCTTCGAACTTGATAACGGGTAAGATCTCGCGGATAAGTAAGGCGGAGAAGGGAGAGCGGAGTTCGGGTACTCGGGTCGGGTAAGACGTGTAGTCGGGCCAGGTTCGGTCCGTTTCGAGGCAGTCGGAGAGGCCCAAGAAGCTGAAGAGGGAGAAGACGAGGGTTCTGATGAAACTGAGTATTGAAAGTGTTTGTACGAAGAGCTTCGGGAGGAAGACCTCTGTGTAGCCTACGGGAAAGCCCATCGGATCGGAGCTAGGGTTTGTAGAGAGAGAGAGAGAGAGAGAGAGAGAGTGAGCTGTGATTTAGTAAAAGTTGGGGTTTCTTTTAGTAATATACAAAGAGAGTTTCATTTATAGGGCAGGTGAGAGGAGGAGGAAGAAGGTACAAGATTTGTTTAAACGACGCCGTGTTATGTAAGATTCGATTTTGATAGAGTTAACTGGCTGTTACGCAAGTTACGTGAACTTCCCAATTAAAATAGTGATAACTAGAAATGAGAAAAGCAATAAAAGAATCAAGGTGGTCTATGGTTCAAAGCTGGTCTTTCTTTAAATCCGGAGATATTCGGTGGGTTTAAACGAGACTCAATCAACTAATTTTATGAAGGTTTGTCTACCAGTGTCAGACCCAAAAAAAAAATTATATATTTATATTGTCTGATTATATAAACGGAAAAAATTGATAGATTTCAAATTTAAAATCTTTTCAAACCTGCTATACCACTTGACCACAGTTGTGTGGTTAAAATTGGTCTTCAAATATCTAATCTATTAATTTAGGGATTATCTACTATTTGAAGTTCTCATTTAAATTTTGGACTCTTTCATAGTTGTTGCTAGAATATATCATGCCTCCTATACAATGCAACCTACCAATTTTGAATTAAACCAAATCTTAACCAACATAGATTAGTTAAACCTAACCAGTAACACTTTTATAATATTTTTGGTTAATCTCTTAATATAATTAGATCATATAAAACTAAACCACTCTTAAATCAACGAGTTCCATATTATTCCAGACATAAGAGAAAAAATATTCGACTCATTTACAACGTAAGCATACAAAGACCGTGTATGCTTATGCTCATTGATCTTCCAAAAACCAAATAATTGTGGCATAAACCAACATAGGCTCATGTTCGTATCATTAACTTTACTTCCATATATTTACTCTTCACCTACATCATATCACAACATACACAGTTATGCAAGAACATGATTTTTTTTTTGTTCAAACAACCAAATAATGGTGGCATATGGTCAGTAGATTTTTTAAATATGTTTTTTTTATATATTACATTTTACGAGACTATATGTATAAGTTTTTTTTTTTGAAAAATGGCATAACTATATGTATAAGTTAAAAGGTAAAAGGTGTGATAAGACAAATTATTATACTAAAAATGAAAGAAGATTAAATACAAACTAATAACAAGTACAACACAAATTATAACACTATTAAATTCTATATATATTTAATAAAATATTATATATATGTCTAATATGTATATATATATAAATGTTACACAAAATATATATAATATTATATACACATATTATATATACCATATATTATTAATTGAAATTTGAAAAATCAATTTCCGCCTTTTAGGGCGGGTCCTAATCTAGTATAGATTTAAAATAACTACAGACTATAACTAAGTCTTTAATATATAAAAAACTAAGTCTTTAGTATTATATACTTTTAATAGTTTAATCTATACTATTATTTGAAAAGTGAATTTTCTGAATTGTCATATTGTCCATAATTTTAGATTTAGTCATATTTTATGTTTAATTATTCATTTTAATAAATATTTTTATGGTTTAACTGATAGTTTATCATCATTTGAGAATAATTAAAAATTCTGATGATAATATCATAGTTAAGTTTATATTATATTTACTTTAGTAATATTAAAATATTATATATATATATATGTTTATATTTATATCTATTTTAGTAACATTAAACCAAATTTATCTTAGGATAATCAAAATCACTTATTTTGATAATTTCTGAAAAAGTTAGCATCAAATTTAAAATATTTATATTTTTATTTGCAAATTGATTTTTTCGCTCTCACGTTAAAGTTAGAGATAGAACGTTTAAAATCTTTATTACCCTTAATAAATAAGTAGATTAGATTTGTTAAATGTATATTTACCAATCACTTAAAAATAAATTTTATTAATTTTATAATCATCATTGTCTAAAAATATTATATATTATGTTATCCAAAAATAGTTTACATCATAATATTTAAAAATAAATATAAATCATTGTATGTAGTTTTATGAATATATGACTATTTTCAAGTTTATTTTACGTAATAAAAGATATTTTATCAAAAAAATATTGTATATAAAAATTTAACATAATTAGTTATTAGATTTTCAAAGTATAAAAATCTATATTATTAAAGCAGAATCCCTATTAAGTTTTTGCCATTACTTTTGAAGTTATTTACAATGTCATACCATTGACATTTAATTTTAATATTAAATGTTATTTATTTAAACTAACAAAAGAATATTCCATATATCTATGATAATTAATACTTTCCATATTTTATGAATGAAAATAATTTTAATTTTATGCAGATTATACTTTTCATTTAATTGAATATCGTTAAAAGCAGAATCCCTACTAAGTTTTTGCCATTGCTTTTGAAGTTATTTACAATATCATGCCATTGACATTTAATTTTAATATTAAATGTTATTTATTTAAACTAACAAAAGAATATTCCATATATCTATGATAATTAATACTTTCGATATTTTATGAATGAAAATAATTTTAATTTTATGCAGATTATACTTTTCATTTAATTGAATATCATTTTATGTATATTATTATTTAACAATCGGATATGAATATATACATTAACATTTAAAAAATATCATTACTATGTCGTTATGTACATAATAATGATATGCCAATTTTGAGTGTTCAAAAAAATTTCAAAACTTATCTTAAAATTAATTTTAGATCTAAAATAAATAAAAATACAAACTTATTAAAGTTTATTAGTAACCAAAAAAGAAAATAATATTTTCATATCAATATTTTTTTTCCTTTTACCATTTTCTTCAAATAATATAATACAAGTTTCATTAAAGTCTAAAAAATTAAACATTTTTCAATTTTACAATATTAAAAAGTATTAAGTTATTTAATAAAAATTTCAAAAATATTATTATATGTTTTGGTTGCAACAGATCATCTGATATGGGATCATAGGCTAATAACGCGTTTTTGGATTTTTACCGGGTTTTCTAAGATTTTCAATTATAATTATTTATATTAAATTGAACCGATTATACATATGTCACCAAATCTATTGGTTTAACCAGGTGTGGATCGGATATGGAAACACTGCTTGAAAATCAAGTATTATAATAGAACTTTTTTTTTGAAATACAAATAGAATAACTTCAAAAATATTTTTTTTTCTATAAAAATTTTATTAAAATCATAAAAATATATCCGCACTTTTAAAGCGCGGGTCAAAATCTAGTAATTTATTATAATAGATTTTGAAATGATAATATATCTAATTATATTTTTATATAAATTTATTAAATCCGCAAGTGCGGGAAAACACTTAGTACATAATATTTACAAAAAGTTTAGAATATATGTAAATTTTCTATTTCATTAAGTTTAAAATCAGTTCTAGTGTCATGTACATGTCACCAAAAAAAAATCCATCATGCATGGACATAGCGGAATAAAACATTAATTTTATATACCTAAAATACTTAAATTGTTAAAGAAATTATTAAAAGATTTCTTAAATTCTTTTATGATTTTCCAAAATTTCAGTACCGGCCATTATCATCAACATTAATGAATGCTGTCGTTCGCTGCGTGCGTCTTTACTCCATCACCTTGTCTTGGATATAAACATCTGCAAGCTGCACGACGATCGGCACACGTGGTGCGTGCAGTTGATTGGAGATGTTGATGTGGATAGGGAACTGGTCCTATAATTTATATATAACACATTGCATTGTATTTTACCTTGTATTATTCGTTGTACATGTTACTATATAACACGTGAAAATTTACTCTAGTCTCTAGGCAGTAGAAAGATCAAAGATCGGGGTACATTTCTACATTAAAATAAAGTACTAACTAATCGTTATCTCTGATAACAAAGGATGATAAGTTGATTGTTTACTAATGTAGTGGAAAAAATCGAAAGGCTGGCTTCATTACGTGAACTACACGTCGAAAGAGTTCTGTCTGATGCATATATAGTTTTAGCATTTACATAAAACTTTCCTTTTCCTTTTCATGTTCCTTTCGACCTTATTTTAGTAATTTTACTTGATAACAAAGGATGGAATAAAAGAAAAGATAAACAATTCAAATTATTCGTAATTACATCGACTATCAGGTTCTATTATTTGTTTCATTAAGTTTACAGATTTGCAAGAAAATCCATTTTACAAAGAATATATGTTTTAGGACCTTTTGTGATTTAGATCAACAAATCACATTTTTATTGTGCTGAATAAATAACCATCAAATGTGGTTATATATATATATGGCTGTTTATATAAATAATTTTGAATATTATGATAATATGATATATGAAGATCAAGTTAAAAACTTTATTGAAATTAAATCCATTGGCTATACAAAAGAATAAAAGGTATTAGGTCGAGTAATACATGACAAAAGCAAAAGTTAAAAATGAAAAAAGTAAAGAGAGACGAGGGCAGGCCAAGGGTGTGTGGGTCATGGAGACTTTAAAGAGATTAAACAGAGATGATTGCTAAAGAAAAAGGATCAATCTTATCTATCTATACCCCTCGATTTAGAAAACGATATATAGCTAATCTAAAGTCTAATCAAATGATTAACTGAGTGGTGGGCCGAGAGAGATATAGTAGACAAGTCGTAGGTGGCAATGATCCTTCCACCAACCGGCAATGTTATATGGCTCTAGTATGATCGGAGATATGTCGTTTTTTGCGGGAAATGATACGAAACTAGCCATATGTTTGTTTTATGATATCTAAAATAGTATTTCATAAATCATGTGATTCTTTTGGACAAATTTTCATGAAGCTGATAGTGCAAATCTGCATACAATTATAGTAATGTTTTAGGAGACTCAATGATACAAAAATTAATCAGATAAATAAAGCTTGTGCCCTGGTTATATCTTCTCGAAGTTATGTTAAATTAACACTTTTCTCGCTGAAACCAGCAATCTATGATGTCTTGATATATTCCAGAAAACTTAAATAACTATTCTTTATGGTATAGCCTACTATTTGGTTTTGGATATAAGTATAGCCTATCAAAAACTTCCACAAAACTCAAAACATAATATGAAAAACATATCAAAAACTCATAAAGTATTATTGATGTTTGAGCTCATTGGTGTTGTTATATAAATTAATTAAAATCATTCCAAAGCCGTTCTGACAACTGACAAGACTTTAGTACTATATTGACTCAATAATAATACATATATATTTAGTATGACATACTTACACTACAGTGTATGAATACAATGCCACGAGATTCAAACCAAACTTTCTTTGATCGTAACTAGTCACCGAACATACATGTTCCAATGTATACTATACGACCAAAAACATGGAATTTGGCAAATACCATCGGTCCAAAGAAGAAAAAAAGCTCTAAAACGATAAGCAAAACGAAAGGGGTATGGAGATTGGAGCGTTGATTGGGAAGTGTTCTAATGAGGCCGAGACAGTCACATGGCCCCTATTGCTTCTCTGCCTTTCATCTCATCTCCCACACTTCTCTTGGTCCTGTCATTGTTTAATTTTGGTTACTAGCACCATCTCTTTCTCTGGTCCCATCATGAATGATACCAATATACATGATTGACCAATTCTTGTTCTTTCATAACTAATTTACTAGATTTTGATCCGCGCTTTCAAAGCGCAGATTTATTTTTTTTTATTTTTTTAAATTGACAAATATTTAGTAAATGTCATATTTTCATATATTTGTTTTTTATAAAAGATTTAAGCTTTTTATCTTTCTTTATCGTGTTTCATTTTAAAAGAGTATAGGCCTGAGCACAATACCCGGATCCGAAGAACCAACCCGAAACCGACCCAAAAATCAGGGTCCTGAACCCGATCAGACCCGTGGTAAATATCCGGGTGAGTTCTAAATTGCTATATCCGAAAAACCGGTCCCGAATCCGACCCAACCGAGAACCGAATGAGTACCCAAAGATATCTCAAATGTGAATATATATCTAAAAATATATGTTATAATTATATTTATAATTATTTTAATATTTTAAATTAATATTATAAGTTAAGTATAGTAGTTATTTTTGGTATTTTTGAATATTTTTGGATAAAATATTATAGTTCGGATAAAAGTTTACCCAAAAAACTGTATAGTATTGATATTTTTGGTTATTTTTAGTTACTTTTGAGTAATTTGGATACAAAATTTTGAAACGAATCAGATATTTTGGTTACTTTGAGTACAAATAACCGAACCCGTTTTAGATACTTTGGTTATTTGGCTATTTTTCAAGTTTTTATGCATGAGAACCGAACCCACCCGGACCCGGAAAGATCCGACTCGAACCCGACCCAAAATTTTATAATACCCGAATGAGGTTTAATTTCAAAACTCGATACCTGAAAGAACCGATCTGTACCTGAATGGGTACTCGAACGTCCAGGTCTAATGAGTATTTATGTTTAGAAAATTAAACTTTATTTTTAATGAATTAAGTTGGTATAACTCTGATAAATTAATTTTATTATGTGGTTAATTTTTTAATAAAAAATTATATACTTTTAATAAAGATTTATACTTTTCAATGAAAAAATTCAAATTTTTTTAAGAATGCTTAAATTATATTTAAAAAAAACATAATAATTAAGTGATTAATTTTTGTTCACTAAACAAAATATTAAGAATGGTTGAAAATAAATTATTTGAATTTGGAGAAAAAAATAAGAATAAGATCTGATTTCTTAATCGGCCCAAATGGCCCAAGAGAGATCTGATGTGGGCAATGGGCTGGATAAAAAGTGACCCAATATAGATGTGTTATTAATATTACTTTATTGCCCTTAATGAAATATACAATGTTAGTTAAAAAGTGCATGTTTAGGTAAAACACACAATAGGATCCTGCTTTAATAGTATAGATTATACGGTATTCCAACTTCTTCAAGACGGTAAAAAGTAATGTTAAAAAAAGAGATTAGTAATTAGGATGAAGGTGTGGAGCTCTGGGCCGTGGGGAAGCCCCATTCAGAATTTACAACATAGGAAACATGTAACCCTTTTTAATTAGCCCAGTCTCACCGTTTGTCTCTCATCCGCAGCCACCACAGCCCATCAAGTACTCACCGTTAACGATTTTTTCATACTCCTGACAATCCCTCAAAACAATGTCTTTCTACAGCGTACCCTTCTTCAGCAGTACTTTCTATGCCAGGCGACTGGCAATGATTAAGGATCAAACTTTTTGCTAATCATTGGGGACATCTCAAAACGCTGCGGTTTTCTCAGTGCCTTTCGCTTTTTCAAATCGAAACGAAACATATTCATAAGGTTCTCTTAGCACAGCTAGTACCAGATATTAAACCAGTTGATTCTGTAAATTTAGTATGGCTTTGGTCAAGCATGTCACTAGGAGAAGAAGACCCTGTCATCATCCATAATACTAGTGTAAGAAACAAGGAAGAGGATGATTATTCTGATTGTAAGGACCGTTACGTAGCTGCAAAGACTGCTGTCTTCTGGGACATGGATGGTTGTAAAATTCCTCAAGGTTGGAATGCTGATTTGATTTCGAGAAACATTAAATCAGCAATTATGAACGAGGGTTTTGGTGATACGGTTACCATCTATGCTTCCGATTATATGGGTCAGATCCGTGGCCTCGAATCATTTGGAATTATGCCTAGATACTTTCCGGCAGTAGGTGAACACTCCTTTCACTCACTCTTTATCTACTTATACACTACAAGAATTCACTAAATTAGTTACGGAGTGGCGAAGACATTTCCGTAGCTAAATATATTAGCTACGAAAATAGCGACAAAATACATAATTTTGTATTTGTAGCTAAATTTCTAGCTAGCTGTAGTAATCCGTAGCTATATAGCTAGAAACCGATTCCGTTGCTCTCTGTAGCTAACTAGCGACATCTTGGCTACGAATAAATTGTCTCCATAATTATCATACTTCCAATGGATAATAACAAAATATTTTTACTTTGAACTATAAAAACCGAACCCAAAACCAAAATATATTTACAATATATACACAGATAAATTTTAAGTAGCCATTTAACATCAAATTAACCATATTCTCAAAGTCATGACTTAAGTAACCAGAAGAGGACAAAAAATCAGATTGAAGAATCATAGATCTATAGTATTTGCGTAATCGAATTAAAGTTCTACAATCTCAAAAAATATATTAGAAAATATTTCTAATGTTAAAAATCTGACAGCTTGAGTTGGACGGAATATTCATAACATTTTCACGGTATGAAACACAATGACCTTGTGAAGTGATAACAAAGAGTGTACAACATAGATACAAGAATAAATAATTGATGGGATTAGTTTTTTTGGTAAAAAAATCCATATAGTGGATCAAATCCACACCACATATGATTCCCAAATATTAATCATATTAAGATTATATATATGAAATATAAAGGTTTAGTTAAATCTTAATTCGGATGAAACTAACTAAATAAAATCCTAATAAAAAATCAATCCCATTCTTCATCAACCCAAACCCTATATTCCTTACCCTATACCCTAAATGTGATATTTATAGTTTTAGGGATTACAATAATATTTGGTTCCAATTATATTTCCCTCTCCGAAAATTGGCTCAAAAAATTGGCTCCATTAATATTTGGGATTTTGGCTCCAATTTAATTCAGGCCAAAATGTACATTTTCTTCTACACTTAGCAAAAAAATCAAAACTCTCTCTCTCTCTCTCTCTCGGACTCTTATCTTTCTCTCTCGACGGCAACAACTCTCCTCCAACTCTCCTCTCATCCGACCAGAATCCTCATGGCTTCCACCAGACAATTCGCGAATGGGCGTTGTACACGAACACCCGAGTTAAATCTCTATTTGTCATCGATTAGGGTTTCAGTGTTAGGGGTTTCCTCTTTTTTATTCTTCTGCTGCTGCTATTTATTATTCTGTATTAGTCATCGATTGGGATTTCAATTAGTTTCAGTGCTAGGGGTTTCGATTTGGGGATAACTGATTTTTCTGTATCAATCTCGATTAAGATTATTCTTACTTTGGTTTGACTTGTCACGAGTCTTTCTACGTGTCCGAGGTTTCAATTTATGGTTCTCTCTGTGTTACGGGTCAGTCTCCTTTCCTCTGCTAAAAAGAATAAACTGTTAGCAAAGACCAAAAATGTTAATTTTTGTCCAAACTTAAGTCGCACTACCAACAAAGTCTTGTTGCGTTATCTATGTACATAATTAATGAGCATAGTTTGTTAACTGGTGTGTTGTTTTAGCTTTTGGAGCTTAGTGTGTGTTCCTGTATGTTTGAGCTCGTTCTGTAATTCATGGCTCACTCAGATGTAATTATTTGTGACTTCTTCTCATAATTAATAATCTCTGTCTTTCTTCTGCATTTATGAATTTATTATTTTCTATGACAGTTGTTCTGCAGGACCAGACTTTGATGGCTCAGCTCGCTAGAGATGTATAAAAGGGAAGTTCTTAGCCTCTCTTTGCCATGAACCTCGCTGGTCAAGCTCTATCTCTCTTTCTGATTTTTTGTGGTCAAGCTCTCTCTCTCTGATTTTGTTTTGTTTTTTGTACATGAAGGGTTGTCTTGAGCAGAGTTGGTGGTCATGAGCTTGAACACAGAGGACGTACGGCGTGGTGGTGGTGGTGTTAGCCGCCTCTGTTTACCGGAGAGTCTCAGAGTGAAGACAAAGCTTCATGGTGGTGCGGCTGATGATGACGATGTTTGGATTTAGATCTAGGTTTAACTTATTTTCCGTCTAGTTTTTTTTGCTTCTGTTTAGTGTTTTCTTTTTTAAACTTCGGTTTTAGTTCTGTAAACTAATTTTAATATATATAAATAGATTTTAGTTTTATAACTTAATTGTCAGATTATTTTATTTTCATATATTTTATTTAAATTAGAATTTATTGTGATTTAATTATTTTTAATATTTTTTTTTAATTATGTTTTTGCTATGAATTATTCTGTAGCGTCACATAGCTACAGATATTTACTAGCTAAAGTCGTTACTAATTAGCAAAAGAACAAGTCGTAGCTATGTTGTTGCCATTGGCTACGGAAATTGCTTTAGCTAGTTTATCGCTAGATGGCTACAAATTGGCTACGGATTGAGTTTAGCGTCGGTGCTGAGGCCAAGGAATCAATCTGTCGCTATCCGTCGCCTTCTTAATTCTAGCTACAGATTATGTCTTATAGCAACAAATTAATCGGTGGCTATATTAACAAATTCTTGTAGTGATACTGTTCAGAACACAGTTGGTGAAACATTTGATATTAACCTTCTAAAATTGTTTTTTCTTTTTAACCTTCTAAATTTGTTAAAAGTAATTTACACTAAATTGTTTAGAAAATTTAATGTCAAAATTTTGTACGTTTCATAAAAAATGTCATTTGAATGTTTTAACCCATATTATTATTTTTAACTTTATTTATCCTCTGTTCACATACTAAACATTTTTTCTCTATTCAATATTTTCTTTTAATATTTTTTTAACTATTATATATATTTATTGTTGCAGGGGATCGAAACGATAAACTTGAGATGATTTTGATGGACGCTCTTTGCTGTGCAATTGACAATCTTGACACGACAAATTTGATGGTAATCATGGGAGACTTGTTGGGACACGATGAGTTCGTTGTCGCTGCTTTCGCATTGAGTTGTAGACGTAGACAATACAACTTTCTCGTAGCACAGCCTGATGAGTTTAAAGAACAGCTACGTTCTTCAGCGAAAAAGAAATGGCTTTGTTCAAGTCTATTAACTGGAAGAGGCCCTTTGCCCCTAACCTCAAGCATGCAACACCTCATGGACAATATTGGTACCCTGAATGCTGACAAACTCACATGTAACAGCACAAGCCCACAAGAAACTTCACAAAACGGGCCCAACACTGTATGCAGCAAACTCAGCCTGCAAACACACAGCTCCAACGGTCATCTTCAACTTTCACTGGCGAGACAAGAAGTACAGAGGAAGTTACAGAGGCAGTTTTCTTAAAAGCAAAAGTCTCAAAAGCAAAAGTTAAGCTGTCAACATCTGGAACAGCTCCGCATGTGCTTAGCCAAAACCGTTTTGCTGCGCTTGATGATGATGACAACTAAAGCAAAACCTTAGAATGTAATAAGAGGTTAAGAGAGAAATATTATTTTTAAAATAAAAAAAAAATACCTTTGTTCACCATTTTAGCTATATACTTTCACGACGTGGGTAGAGGAAGTCGGGGTAAAGAAGAGAAAAGCCTCTGCTTGGTAACTCGATCCCTGAGCATTCATCTATCATTACAAATAGTTGTCCTTGAACCGTACCACTCCATGTTTTCAATTTCAATTTGCTTAGAAAACATCAATGTTCTAAAAATCGGTTTAACCGAGCACCTAGGCTAGCGATGACGACTTTTACTAAAATCTGATGTGAACAGCTCAAATTATTTAAGCAGTCTTATATTGTTTAAAAACAGTCTAAATTGATGTAAATCGGTTAAATCAAGTAACAATATTAGCTTGGTTTATAAATTTTTCTGATTACGATTTTTTTATATCTAATTTTTATAATTCATCAAAATAAAATTTATTGTTAAATCTATAAGATAAAATATCTAATATAAATATAAATATAAATAAATAAAAAATGTTAATAGCTAGTTTCTGCCTAAATCCAAATAATTTAGTCTGGTCGTTAGGTCTATACAAAGCACTTAGTCACCACCATATAACTATTTTTTAACACTGATAAAATACTTTAATTTTTAGAAGGAGGTATATGGTAAAAAAATGAAGAAGAAGTAAAACAGAGCATTTTTCTTGACGGCCCATAGCTTCTCTGAAACCTGGAAGACCCAAATTAGCATGGGTTTGTATTATTTTGAAGCCCGTTCACTTGAAATACAAGTTAATTTTTTTTTTTTTTGTGCAACTCATGGTTGATAATAGATATGTTCAGATAGAGAATCAAAGATATGGTGGGACAAAGGTGCCACGTGTTGAATAGTTGACCAATGGGCAAGCTTACTGCGTTATCCATAGGGATAATCAGATAAGCAGAATCTAGTTTTGTCATCAAAGAACTTAATAGTTTATACATCATTCCTTCCTCCCTTCTTCTTCTCCTAACACTTTTGAGTCTTGAAGAAAGGTCATCATCATCAACGTGAGAATAATGGCTTCTCTTTGTGCTTCTTCTGCCATTGCCGCCATATCTTCTCCTAGGCAAGCTCATCTTTTTCTCTACTTACGATCAAATAAACTCAGTTTGTTATATAGCGAACGGAGTTAAAGATCCTGGTAATTAGTTTAGTTTATAATGTACTGATTCGTATAAATAAATGGAATATGCATGCGTGACATTTGAGCAAGACTATTGATCCGTTGATAACAATCTTATAAAAGTTGGTGTTCTTTAGGTTGGGTAGATTTTTTTTTTATTTTTTATTTTTAACTTTTTATTAATATTTAATTGTATAATATACATGTGCAGCTTCTTGGGAGGCAAGAAACTAAGGCTGAACAAGAAGTTGAGTGTTCCAGCTGTTTCCAAATCAGCTGGGTCTGTGCGGGCCGTTGCAGCGGATCCCGAGAGACCAATCTGGTTCCCTGGAAGCACTCCTCCAGAGTGGCTCGACGGTAGCCTCCCTGGTGACTTCGGATTCGATCCTCTTGGTCTTTGTGAGTCTTTTTTTTTCAAATGCTTTTAAATGAAGAGTCAGGTTATTTTCATAATTCTTCTAACAATTTGATAAAACGTGCACGTACCAGCATCTGACCCGGATAGTCTAAAATGGAACGTACAAGCAGAGATAGTTCACTGCAGGTGGGCAATGCTAGGCGCCGCCGGGATTTTTATCCCGGAGTTTCTAACCAAGATCGGGATCCTCAACACTCCCTCCTGGTACACCGCCGGAGAGCAAGAGTATTTCACGGACAAGACCACACTCTTCGTTGTTGAGCTCATCTTAATAGGATGGGCCGAGGGTCGTAGATGGGCCGATATCATTAAGCCCGGTAGCGTCAACACTGACCCAATCTTCCCAAACAACAAACTGACGGGTACAGACGTTGGATACCCGGGTGGGTTATGGTTCGACCCGTTGGGTTGGGGATCTGGTAGCCCGGCTAAGATCAAGGAGCTGAGGACTAAAGAGATCAAGAACGGAAGGTTGGCTATGTTGGCAGTGATGGGTGCTTGGTTCCAACATATATACACTGGGACTGGTCCTATCGATAACCTTTTTGCACATCTTGCTGATCCTGGTCATGCTACTATCTTCGCTGTAAGTGTGATCCGAATCAGTTTTTTTTTTTGTATGGTCTAAGTCTTTAGTTTTTGACTAGCGTTGTGTGTGTGTTTAACAGGCTTTCACACCCAAGTGAGACGTCAAGAAAGGAGGATTTGGGAGGGAGAATGCGTTTATGTGATCATGTTTGTACAAATATGGTTTTTGAACTTAAAATATTATGTATTTAAGCAAATGGTGGTCGAATGGAAGTTAGGGTTCGCCGTGACACTACTCTTTTCCTGACTAAATGCTCATACATTGTGATTCGTGGTATGAGAGTCAATCTTTTCTATTCTTTGTTGGTTAATGCATCTCATGAGAATCATACGCACTTCTAACAACTGCTAATTACAACACCAAACATATCTTCAAATGTAGAGATTTGGAAAATGTATAAAAATTGTTTTAGTAACAAATCGTGTGTATTAGTACCTTTTGAAGTAAAGTCCCATTAGCCAAACTAGAAGGTCTTGCTGTCAGTCTGAGCAAGCACCAACAGATCAGATACTGATAGATTATCTTCGCCTAAGCTTCTTGGTTCTTTTTTATTTTTGGTTCCCTCCAGAAGAAGTCATCACTGGATAAGAGGTTGAAAGATAACTCCTCGTTTGTAATTTTCCAGTGTCATACAGTTGCCTTTTTATCAATTCATTTGGAGCAGCAGTTCCTCGTTCAAGGAGCAAAGTCCTCATGTTGCTTCTGTCAAGAGCATTATATTTCTTTAGATACATCCAATTCTATTTTTACTAGATTCTGCTTTATTTATTGTCTCTTATAAATATAAACAACTAGAAAACTATCTTTAACATTATTTGAGAATTTTTTTAAAAAAATTGTTATGTGTCATCATCATATTCATTTTCATTAAAAATGACATGGCTTACTATAAATATATCATGACTAAAAACTAATTGTACACACATTTACATTTGATATTAATTTATATTTTCTGTAAGATTTTAGAATATGATAACAATCCATATATTGTCACTAAAGTTAAATCTATTCATATATAACACTAAAATAATATATTAACATAAATATAACCATATTTTGCAAATTTCGAAAATATTACTTAATTCTAGAGTATTTATACAATCTTTTACTACAAAAAAATCGTCAAAATTTTAGCCAGTTGTTTTTATCTTGTCTAAGGAACAAAAAGATAAACAGCAAATATTACATGTGATGTCAATGTCATATATGGCCCAAGTATTGTACTCCCTCTGTTTTTTTATTGTAAGTAGTTTAAGCAAAATTTCTTTGTTTCAAAATATAAGTAGTTTTCATAATTTTAAATAATTTCTATCTTTATTGGGTTAAGTGTGACCAAGCAAATAATAATAACTTATTTATGATTGATTTAACTACACCCAGTGTTTTTAAAACCGGACCGGCGAGCGAACCGGAAACATTTTGGGTCACGGGTCATTGTGGTTCGACCTGGTTCGACCGGGGTCGATTAGATTAAACTGAATTTATTATTTTATAAATATTATATATATTTTTTTCAAAAAATAGTCATAATGTTTAGAAAACTTTCAAAAATAACAAATTGAAATGTGATAAAAATAATAAAAAAATTAATAGTTCAAATCTAAAGTCAATAGGAAAAAAAACATTTAAAGTTTATTCTCCAAATCTTTGTCCTTCTAAATCTTCATCACCTATAAAAATTATATACACATTAGTTACAAAATTCTATTTTGGTTGCAATTTGTGACAAACAAAATAGTATATATGTTAAAAAGGGAGAAAAAATAATTATTTTATTAACAAAATTTTGATTTTTATACGAACCAGGGTTTCGTCGGTTCGTTGGGTCACTCGGTTCCCGGGTTTTTAGCGGTTCAACATGGGTTTTTAACCGGTTCAACTTTAGTTGGGTTTTGACATTAAACCAACCCGGATAGGTGTCCGGTTCGCGGTTGAACCCGGTCCGACCGCCGGTCCGGTCCGGGTTTAACAACACTGACTACACCTAATTTATATATTCAATGCTACTTTTGAAAAAATTAATGACTTTCTTAATATTTGTGCATTCATCTAAAACTATTCATATAAAAAACAGAGGGAGTATAAAAAAGAACCCTAATAAATAAGATGAGATAAACAATTTCGACCTTTCTTGGGCCACTAAGCGAAGTCACTATTCCAAAACCTATAACAAGAACCCTAATAAATGCAAAGCTTTTAATATTTGACAAACTTTGTATTCAATGCAGTAGCTACATTTTCCCACCCACCAAACAAAATAATAATAATCTCTCTCTCTCTCCAATCCCACATGGCCCTAACCCTTTCTTCACCATCAGATGTCAACCGCCGCCATCACCACCGTCTTTCCTCCTCCTCCGCCTCCCGTCCCTATCCCTACTTATATAACTAGCCTTGGTTTTGGCTACTCCATAGCCATAGCTCTTGGCTTCCTCCTTCTTATCTCCACAATCATCCTCTCTTCCTACATCTGTTGCCGCGCCTCCCGCCTCCGCTTTTCTGCCTCCGGCGCAAACGGAGACTCTTCTTTCGGTTTCGGTAACCGTAGCATAATCGTCCCAAGAATCATATTCGTAGCCGAAGACGCCGATCTAGAGTCAGCTGTTTCTGGTAACGTCGTTGTAGGTGGACTTGATCAACCGATCATCAACTCTTACCCTAAATTCCCTTACACTAAAGGTATCGTCGTTGCCGCATCCGGTGATGCATTTCAAGGCGGAGACGGGGAAGGAGGAGATACAACGTGTTCTATATGTTTATGTGAGTATATGGAAGAAGAGATGTTAAGGATGATGCCCGAGTGTAGACACTATTTCCATGTTTCTTGTCTTGACGCTTGGCTTAAGCTCAATGGATCCTGTCCCGTTTGCCGTAATTCTCCACTTCCGACGCCGCAATCGACGCCTCAGTCGACTCCATTGTCGGAAGTTGTGCCGTTGTCTCAATACGCCGCCGATCGGAGAAGAAGATAATATTTTTATTTATTTGTACGTTGCACTTTTTATTAGTATATATTTATCTTTCTTGGAACGATGTCATGCTATACAGTTAATTCATTGATTTGCTTTACATATTAGTCTTCTAAGTATCAAACTGAAACGATTGTATGATTTGTATCATATTGATCCAAAACCCCATCGACGCATCACTTAAGTTAATCATGTGTAGCTAATCGAGATTCCAATATCAAAGTCAAATATGTACAAATAAAATTCATGTGTAGATGAATGTCTCTAAAGATGGGAACAAAATAGGCAGAACTTTGAGTTTTGAGCAAAAAATGTCTCTGAACGTTGGTGGCGTTGACTTAACTATAGAATAGTAATGTTTTCTAAGCAATTTGATCTCAGTTTTGTTTGTTTTAAAATGTTACTGTGAGAAGGCAGTCAACGAATGTATAATAGAATGCACAATTCACAGCGTCGGTCCAAAACGAAGGTCTCTAATTATAAATATATATATCGGATCGGGTTCGGTTTGGTTACTTTCGGATTCAGTTTAGATCAGATTATAACTAGTGTCTAAAATCGTCTAAAATCTATTTTAAAAAATCTAAAAAATTGACAGAAAAAAATTTCAAAATGTAACTAAAATTAGTTAAACTTAACATATATAAAACCCTAAAATACTAAACTCATAAGTCTCATTTGGATATCTTTACAAACCGAATCTGGAAGTAAAATATATAAAATATTAACATATGTAATTAATTTTGGATATTTTCGGATCTTATCTCAGATTTCGGTTTGATTTAGGTTAACTAAACCTCAAAGTACGCTTATAAGTCACGTTCGTATATTTTTGTATAATGAATCAGATCCAATTTTGATTTTTTGGTTTGCGTTTAGTGTGGTATTTCGGTTTGGGCTAAAAACGCTCGGGCCTATTACATGACGTTTCTTTTTTTTTTTTGCTAAAATACATGACGTTTTTTTGAAAAAACATGTATACTTAAAATACATGACGTTTCTTGTGAAGAACTTGTATTTATATGGTCGTTATGCATCGAATGTTTACTCTCAAGTGGTTGTTGGGCTGTGGATAATCTAGGTTTGTGGGAACTAGTTCAACTTCTTGACTCTTGTATACATATGTAGTGTAAGTATTTTGTACCTTGATTATAAGTTTTGAAGTTGCTTAAATGTTTTGAATTTTCAGATTTTTGAAATTATTATGTGCGTACGTGTGGAAAAAAAGGTTTCGTGGTGTTGCATACGGTACCGATGAGATGTACAAGAAACATGAGGCAAGAAAAAAAAAAAGACAACATGAGGACAAGGTGGATCCAGTTGTAGAGAAGACGTTTAAGGAGCTGAAGAAACACTACATAGTTTTCCATGAAAAGTTTCTCTCTAAGATCCATCTTGCTTCCCTCAAGAGTCAAGACCAAGTTCGGTTAGAGAATTTATGGTGAAGTAATCCCTCTCTTTCTGTCTCTTCTTTTCCCCTTGAGCCTTCACGTTTTGCTTTGAGTCTTGGGGCATTTCTGTCTCGTCTTTACGTTTTGAAACCACTCAGTAGCAGTTATTACTGATGGCTTTGAACATCAAGGCCGACACTTGTATAAATCGTCCAAATTTAAACAATCGAAATTTAAACAATCCAACAGTTGGCCCATCATGAGCCCATAGGCACAATAAAAACTATTTTCCTCTAAAACGTTTTTTTTTGTCAACTTCTCTAAAACGTTTATATCCAAAATACCATTTTTCTGTATAACACATTTTCATAATACATGACGTATTTAGTTTTTAAAAAGATTTCATTAGAACTTTCTATATGTTAAAGTGAATAATCACCTTACCACTGGTGATAAAATTAAGATTAAATGTGAGATATCAATGGGTGCACATAGCTGAATCTTTATGAATTCACATACTAAATTTTAAAAGTTTGATAATTTTATGGGTGCACGTGCCCCCTCAGTTGTTGCCCTGCCTTGGCCCCTGCCACTGGTTGTCCAGCTTTCTTTATATATTCCTTAACAAAAGAAGTCTTTAATTTGCCGCTCATTTGCTATTTGATTTGTAATACATATTTTTGTCACCATAGTTTACTAGTATCTGACCTTTTCTGTCCTTCACCTTGTAGAGAATCTCACTTGAAAACAAGACAAATGAATGTTTTGTTTGAGAAAAAGAGACAAATATATATGTCTCTGAAGTAAAATCCAATATATTTGAGCTCTCGTTATCTTAATGAGGAAAAAGCAACTTTACGATTTAACAATAAAACAGGAAAAAAAATCTCGAAGAGAACACAGCTGTGTGTCTTCCAGACCAAGTTTTGGAGGGCAGTTAGACAACAGGGATGGTGCCACATAAATGAAATATGCAAAAGTCATGAAAATATTGTTGCCAAAAATTAAATACTCGAATTTATATTAAAAAGATTTTCCCAAATTTATGTATCATGTCAACACATATGCTAAAGCCTAAAACACATAGATTTTGGCCTTTGGTGGTGATTCTGCTCCTATACCTTTTTTTAGGTTGACAATTTTTAATGGGAACAGCGTAGACAAATGCAAAAAAAAATTAACGGACAGCAACCGATGGTGATAACAGACATAGACATTCAGACAAAATATCTAGAACACGCGTTCTGTCTTCCACGCTTAGCCACGTACTTCCGGTGGTCCCGAGATATTCGCTTTCAATTATTACCATAAATATATAACGAAGCATAAAAAGACCAGCAGCGCAGAGAGAGAAGGATTCGATTCCATTCGATTCAAATTCGGAGTCACCGGAGAGAGATCCCTCCCCTGTCTCTCCCTCTCTCTCTGTTCTTATCTCCGATCTCATCAATGGCGGAACAGACGGAGAAAAAGTACATTACAAAAGAAGATCTAAGCAAACACAACAAACCCGGAGATCTCTGGATCGCGATCCAAGGCAAAGTCTACGACGTCTCCGACTGGATCAAATCCCATCCCGGCGGCGAAGCCTTGATCCTCAACCTCGCCGGCCAAGACGTCACCGACGCCTTCATCGCATTCCACCCCGGGACCGCGTGGCACCACCTCAACAGCCTCTTCACCGGCTACCACATCGGAGACTCCCAGGTCTCCGAGATCTCCCGCGACTACCGCCGCCTAGCCGCCGAGTTCCGCAACTCGGCCTCTTCGAGAAGAAAGAACACGTCACGCTCTACACCTTAACCTTCGTCGCCGCCCTGTTCGCCGCCGTGCTCTACGGCGTTCTGGCTTGCACCTCCGTCGTCGCCCACCAGATCGCCGCCGCGCTGCTCGGTCTCCTCTGGATGCAGAGCGCTTACATCGGCCACGACTCGGGGCATTACGTCATCATGAAGAACAAGTCGTACAACAAGTTCGCTCAGCTCCTCTCCGGCAACTGCATCACCGGGATCTCCATCGCCTGGTGGAAGTGGACCCACAACGCTCACCACCTCTCTTGCAACAGCCTCGATTACGACCCCGACGTGCAGCACATCCCCGTCTTCGCCCTCTCCTCCAAGTTCTTCAGCTCCATGACGTCACGTTTCTACGATCGGAAGCTCACGTTCGACCCGCTCGCGAGGTTCCTCGTAAGCTACCAGCACTTTACTTATTACCCGGTCATGTGCTTCGGTAGGATCAACCTTTTTATCCAAACGTTCCTTCTCCTCTTCTCGAAGCGTGAGTTCCCTGACCGTGCTCTCAACTTAGCCGGAATCTTGGTGTTCTGGACGTGGTTCCCGCTCTTGGTCTCTTGTCTACCAACTTGGCCTGAGAGATTCTTCTTCGTTTTGACGAGCTTCACGGTCACGGCCCTTCAGCATATTCAATTCACGCTTAACCATTTTGCGGCTGATGTCTACATGGGTCCACCTACGGGTAACGACTGGTTCGAGAAGCAAACAGCTGGGACGCTGGATATCTCGTGTACTTCCTACATGGATTGGTTCTTTGGTGGGTTGCAGTTTCAGCTAGAGCACCATTTGTTCCCTAGGCTGCCACGTTGTCATCTAAGGAGAGTGTCTCCTGTGGTTCAAGAGCTTTGTAAGAAGCATAACCTTCAGTATAGGAGTCTCTCCTGGTGGGAGGCTAATGTGTGGACCATTAGGACTTTGAAGAAAGCTGCTTATCAAGCTAGAGATGCGGCTAATCCTGTGGTTAAGAACTTGGTCTGGGAAGCTTTGAATACTCATGGCTAAGTTGACTTCAAAATCAAACAAACAGCTCTTGTTTTGTTTTGATCATATTATCATCATGTGTTTTATTTATATTTTTCTTTTGTATCTTTTAACAACTCGTGTTGTTTCTATGGAAGAGCTGTTTTAGATTGAGTTGAATCGAGATTTAATTTATTTTACATAACTCTTCGTATTATATATATTGTTATTTGTCTGTTCACATGGCTGTTTTTTTTTTTGATACATGCGACTTTGTGGTTATGCTTATTGTTATTTGTCTGTTCACATGGCTGTTTTTAATACATGTGACTTTGTGGTTATGCTTTTTCAATGTTGTTGTGTTACATCATTTCGTATAGGTGTTATTTGATGTCACTGATGTTATTATAAGGTTAAAAGATCAACTGTCTTGTAATAATTGTGTGGTCCGAAACGGTGCAAGGATGTGGGGTATTTTGCTTTTGTCATACTTTTCAGGTAAGCAAACTAGCGTATATCATCTTTGATATTCGAATGATGGGCCTAGCTATATGCACCACTTTGACAAGTCCCCAAGCCTGTGGAATATGGGATGCTGTAATGGTCAGAAAGCCCAAGAGCACAGAGAATGCCTGGTCTTCTAAGGTTTGGGATGAGAAAAAGGAGATTAAAGCTTTAACTTTCTGAACTAGTTCATGTTTTCAAGACAGTATGCATTGCTTATGGTTTTCTAGTAATCTGTGATTTGGTTACAAACCTTAAATCTCATTTGCTCAAATCTTGAATTTGCAAGATCCTCGGGAGCTTGTCACCGAACAATTGAGAAAGGAGCTGTGGCCAAGATAGCGGAGCAAAAGGAACAATCAGTGGTCAGCTGAAAGTAATTTGAGCTTTATTTTGTAAACATGTACTTCTCTTTGTCTTCATGCTCCCCGGCGAAGTAAGGTTATATACGCGATTGTTAACTTAATTACCTCATGTTGCTGAGGATTTTTCCGTAGAGGACAAGTCATTTTCTAAAACTAAAAAGAGAGATAAGAGGAGAGGTATATAAGCTGGAAACGTGGTTGACAAACAGTAAAAAAAGGGAACAACAAAATGTGGAACAGAAGAAGAGAACATCATCATGATAAGTATGACTTCTAAGTTTGGTCCACTACCGTTTGCTGCCAAGGAGAAAAACATGATAAGCAAATGAAACAGCAATAAGTTACTCCACTTAAACAATCATTTCTCTTTTTACATTATTTTTACTTCGCAGCTTTTATAAATGTTACGATACCTTATTTACAGTATATGCTGGTAATTCACAAATCTAACTAGCTTAGTGAAAAGCGTAATTGAGTTGGCTCACGTACGTATTTAACCGTGTGGTCGAATAGCTTACCACTAGCATCACTTTTGAGCTGAGACATCTTATGAAGTGTGCAAATAGTATCTTTACACTAGTTTATAATTCATGGGAAATAAAAATGCATTTGTGTGCATGTCTGAGTGGATTTGCTCCAT
This sequence comes from Raphanus sativus, assembly GCF_000801105.2. NCBI lineage: Eukaryota > Viridiplantae > Streptophyta > Magnoliopsida > Brassicales > Brassicaceae > Raphanus > Raphanus sativus. Next base: position 50,905,993 of record NC_079514.1, on the reverse strand, counting down.
AGTGTAAAGAATAAGTGACTCAATGTGCACAAAGGTACTTTGGCAAAATGAACAAGGCCGGTCCATGACCATAAAAGACAAATTAGTATTTGCCACCATGTCATTTTATCCTATATTTTAACAAATTCTTTTTAAGAAATAAATATGCATTTTCTTTATTTTTGTGTAGTCTAGTATATCTTCATATGAAACCACCAAATAGGCCAAATTGATTAGTGCATATTGATCTTATTTAGATATTTCCACAATCTTCACATCGCTTTCTTGTTCTTTTACCAAAAATAATAATGCTGTTATATTCTATTATTTATTTAACGCAATTTGAGTACTGCCTTTACATTAGTCTTGGCTATCTTTACCAATGTTATATAGAACCAAAATATTAAAGGTGGCCAGTGGCACTAAGACTAATTTGCAAAAACAAAAACTTTCTACAACCTTTCTAAACCACTCATATCTTAAAGTTGTATCTGGATTTAGCAAAAACTCAAAGTCTTTAACAACCTTCATATAATATTGATTATTGTTTTAGTCTTTAGACGGTGGGTAATTAACGTCCATATATTTATAAAACCACTACAGCTATAGGAATTGGTGGATCTACGTTAATACACACAAACGCACAAAACTAAGCCATGGTCAACAGTTATTAGATCCGTTCCTCTATATGGTCTTGAGATTTGTGTTTATCACAAATGGCCAATAATTTTACTATATACGATACAAGAGATATCATCTTCAGTTATACTTCAAAACAATCGGACATCAAATTTGTACTACTAATTAATTATCTCTAGACACATCTTTCTTTTGCCATTATGAATTTCACACACATCCTTGATATTTTATGAATCATAATCCCTATTACAAATTTGCTATTGAAAATTCGTTGAATTTCGTCTCTTTCAAGTAATTAGGTGCACCGGCACATGTGCATAAAGTATTTTGGATATTAAAACATTCGCTATTAAACTAAAGAAATAATTAAGACAGTGAATGGATCACGAGTAGATAGTATAAGCCTATAATGTATATGCCTTAATAAGTGGATTTATACTAATTAAAAAGGCATATGGTATATACTACTGAATATTTCCTTCAACTTTTACAGTTTCTTTTCTAGGTGCGTGATTCACAATCTCAAAATAAACATAATTTGAATCAAATAAGTTGCATTTCACCTTTGAAAATCTTGATTTCAAATTATAATATTATTTAAAGGAAAAAGCATTTACGTTTTATATTTCTGGAGTATGCAAGAACATCTCCAGCCATGAACACTATTTTACTGTCAATACCACACTATTTTAGTGTAGTTTCATCACTAAAAATAAGTGTTTTCTCTAACTATAACACTAAACTTCACATTAAAACTTTTTATAATATTATATGCATTAAATATTTTATTTATCATTTATTAATTATATGATTTATTAATAAAATAAATGAATAGTATTTTAGTAGGATGAATAATGTTTTAATAGGATAAAAATTTAAAGTTACACTAAAATATTGTGATTTTTACAGTTGAGTTGGAAAAATGTTAGTATAAAATCACACTAAAATAGTATTTGGAATTAGATTGGAAATTGCCTAATAAATTATATGCAAACATAATAATCTCAATTGGCTATTAAGTTTTGCTATATAATGATGCTGAAAAGTGATCACTATTCTACCTACCGAGTAAACAATTAACAGTTGAATTCAAATCAAATAAATCATCTGAATTCAAATCAAATAAACCATCGTACACGCACATATTTTACAAAATCGAAGTCTTCAACAAGCTCAGCAAGCTCCTCTTCCATCTACATCGTTTAAACAATATTTTAATAATTTTTATGTATCCAGAAGTGATTTAACGGATTACTAAGAAATTATCTTTGTTATAAATTTTATTTTATGTTATTTCTTGTGTATGGTTCTTTTCTTTTAATTTGTTATATGTATGATATTTTATGTTTTATATTATATATATATTGTTGCATAAAATAGTTCATTAGATGATTATTTATATAATTAAAAAATATTAACAGTAAATTTTATAATATATAGTTATATAATATTAATATATTTATTTAGAATAAATATAGTAAAATAATATTAATATATTTATTGTCGAAAAAAATATAATACTATTTTATTAAAAACAAAAATATTTAAATATAGAAAATCATTTTATAAATAAAAAAGTTCACTTCCATTTTGGAATAGTGAGTTACTTCATATTTGGAGTAATTATGTTTATTACTCTGTTTTGGAATGAATTTTGGAGTGAGATTAAAAATAACTTAACTATAAAATAGAATTTAGAGTGAGTTTATTATTGAGGTTGGGAATGTTCTATGGCATAAAAGCAACAATGAGATTATATTATTTTGGTTTAGTATCTGAGCCACTGATGGTAAATATATTAATATATATTGGATACAAATATTGTAGTTTTTTCTATCTTTTTGAGAAAGGACATTATTGTAGTTACGTAACTATAAAGGGTAAAAAGGCATATGTTCTTCTACCGAAGAAAGAAGGTAAAGTGTTTGAAGCTAAGTCAATATAGATACACTTCATCAACATTTTAAAGCTGTACTCAAATATATATTTAATTTTCTGTTAATTTTAAAGCTGTACTCAAATATATATTTAATTTCTGCTTCATGACGAAATTTATTGATTAATATAACATGCATGCTAAATAGTTATATATTTGTGTTTGATTTTTAATTTGTTATTGACTAGTGATCTAGTAAGTGTTTTAGGTAAAGGGCAGGCGACTAATAAGAAACTGCGAGAAGTCTGAGCTAAGTAAAGTAGAGAGAGACCTTTCAGTATTTGAAAAGCAAAGTATAATTACTAAAGGAAAATAAAATACAATGTTTTGATTAGTTATTTGTTATGTTTATATAAATATCCAAAATAGGAGAAATTGTTTAAAGTACTCTAAGTTAGCTATCATTTTTCAAAAGTATACTCAGCCAAAAGATTATTTTTAGGGTAGACTGAATTTATAATTTTTTGTAATTTTTCTATAAATTATTTTAAAACATTTATAGATGACTGAAAGATTAGTTTAATTCTTTCTAATCACAAATTCAAAGTACTTATGAAAATAATTATTTTTAAAAGTAAATTTAATAAATGATATCAAACTTATGGTCAAATTAAAATAATTCCTAAGACAATGTATAAAACAAGTATAAAGACAAAAAGGGTATACCTCATATATGTAGTATTCCATTTTCCGCTAATCCTTCTGGTTGCGGAGTAAGATTCCAAATTAAAACACACAATTTGCTTCAGCCTTTATACTGTTTTTAATAAAAGTACTGTTGCAGTGACAGAAAAATAATAAAAATAAAAGTATATTGTGAATTTGTGATCGGTAATTATTTTTATTAGTTCTATCGTAAAGGTTATCAGTATCATAAAAATAAAATGCATAAATTGAAGGATTATGTTATTTCTACATTTTAGTTATATTATTTACTTATTTCTACTTTGGACTTCAAATAATGTTTTTAATCAACGTACTTACAATAAAAAAAAATTTCAGAAATGGCCTTGGACATTTATATAATCTACATAGTTCACAAATTATTACAAACAATTTTCTAAAATTTATTTTATTATGTTATTTACTATAGGTCCAAAGTTTCATGCATACTTTACAACGCAGCTTAACAAATCATGCAACTATTTAAAAAGAAATATACAGGTTGATGAGTAAGACATCATTATTATTGGTGTTGGGATATTTTAATTATATTTTTGTGTGTGTTGTAAGTTCCCATGAAATACTTTTCTTTAAATAACAGTTACATACAATATTATTCTTTTCACATACTAAAAAAATAGTAAACAATACGCAGGTACACAGTATTCCATTGTTTTTTTATATAAACCCGTTTCCCATCAAAACTAAAATAAAAAGAAGAAAACAGCATAGAGCAAACGTCTTCTTCTTCTTCTCTTCTCTTCCTTGAGCTTGCTCCTCTCTTTTGTCTTCCTTTGTCACACTGTCCGTTTCTTTTATATTAACAATCAAACCCAAAACGTCTCTTCTGTCTATTAAATTCAGATTGTGTCTCAATCTTTCACTCTTGTGTCCTTGATGAGCACTTTTCCTCATTGACAAATCCCAAATCACGAACAGACCCCATTTCATTTCCTTCTTCTTTATTCTTAAGGAAAAATCTCATCCTTGCGTGTCTTTTTTCAATAAAACCGGCATTTCCTCTCGCAAAGCCGTAAAAACCGATAATTCAGAGACCTACGAGTTTCCAGAACCAAAGGTGTGTAATGAATCGAGATGGGGTTTCTTTTAGATTTCACTGTAGCTTTCTGCTTTTTTTAATTTCTTTGGATGGTTCATTGATCTGTTCCTTGTTCGTAATCTTTGGTTGATGATGTGTTTTGGTATTTAATGATGTTTTGCTGTTACCAGATGTAAGCGTTTAGCCTAATTCCATGTGCAATTAACCACTAAAAACGTCTTTTATTCGTATCATATCTTTTTTTTTTTTTGAAACACTTTTTTTTTTTTTTTTTTTGAAACACTATTGGTATCATATCTCTGTTTTAATATTTGACGTTGAAAGGATGACACAAGCTTTCACCTTTCCTTTTCATTTTTACTTTTGGTTACTGTCTGAAATTTTATTTTTATTTTTTTACTTTTGGTTACTGTCTGAAAAATGTATGGCAACTGTATGCATGTCTGATGTCTCCTAAAGCAAATCTGGTTCAAAGTGTTATGTCTTAATTTGTTTTTTTTTTTTGTTATGCCTTACCAAATCTGAGTTAAAGAGGTTCTCTGCTGTGAAATGGTTGATCTATGTTGTTGCTTTTGTTGAGGCTCTAATCAAGTTTGCTATTTTAAATATGATTTGTGAATTTGTATTCTTATAATATTTGTTTTGTTATTTATTTGATGTTCTTTCGCTAATGGATTCTTATGATTTTCAATGTTTAATCTGTAAAAGGTTATAATTTTCTTGACTATTTGTGTTGTTTTGAGTGTCTTTTTGTTGAGGCTCTAATCAAGTCTTCTATTTAGGATATGATTTTGGAAACTTTGAATTTTTACTAATTATCATCATATTATTTTGTTATTAATTTGATTGCTATAGTTTTCAATGTTTGATGTGTAAAAAGGTTATAAAATTATGGATTATTTGTGTTGATTTAGGATGGAAGCAGAAACGTCTTGGACCACTTATCCTTACAACTACATTACTACATATGTTCCTGAATCAGAATCATACTCTGAGCAGAGCGATGATGATGATGAGACCAAAGTCCAAAACTTTGCAATGGATTCTCTTCTCCCCAACGATTTACTAGAAAGAATCCTCTCCTTTCTCCCCATTGCAAGCATCTTCAGAGCTGGCACTGTCTGCAAAAGATGGAACGAGATTGTATCTTCTCGAAGGTTCTTATGGAACTTCTCCAACAACAACAACAACAACAACTATGTTTCTCAGAGCCCTTGGTACTTCATGTTCATCACCACTGATGATCCATCCGGTTATGCCTATGACCCGGTTCTCAAGAAATGGTACAGCTTTGATCTCCCTTGCATCGAAACATCGAATTGGTTTGTTGCTTCCTCTTGTGGTTTGGTTTGTTTCATGGACAATGACTGTAGAAACAAGATCTACGTCTCTAATCCAATCACCAAACAGTGGAGACGGCTCATTGAACCACCAGGTCACAAAAGTGCTGATTACACAGCATTGTCTACCTCCATGAACAGAGCAAAACAGAGTTACTCTGTTTCTATAGTGAAGTCAAAGCAAGTTCCGGGAGATTTCTTCCAATGGGATCTCTCTATTCATCTCTACAGCTCTGAGACAATGACTTGGACAACAAGTGTAACCGATGTCTTAACCGGATGGAGAGGAGGAGACGAGAGTGTGATCTGCAACAATGTTCTCTACTTCTTGATTTACTCCACAGGAGGCAACTCTGATCATCGCCACAGCCTCATTGCTTTGGATCTCTCGTCCACATCATCATCTAGCGGAACCTTGATGAGGAGTTTCATTCCAATGCCGTGTTCTTTAACCTGCGGAAGGTTGATGAACCTCAGGGAGAGGCTTGTGGTCGTTGGAGGGATAGGGAAACAAGATAGGCCAGAGATTATCAAAGGGATTGGGATATGGTGTTTGAAAGAAGGAGGAGGAGGAGGGAGAGAGTGGCAAGAAATGGCGAGAATGCCTCAGAGATTCTTCCAAGGGTTTGGTGAGTTGGATGATGTTTTTGCTAGTAGTGGCAGTGATGATCTTCTTTACATACAGAGCTATGGATCTCCTGCGCTTTTGACGTTTGACATGAAGCTAAAGTGTTGGAAGTGGTCTCAGAAGTGTCCTGTCTCTAAGAAGTTCCCTCTTCAGCTCTTTACTGGGTTTTGCTTTGAACCAAGACTTGAGATCACTCCGTAGCTCTGAAGAAAAAAGAAGATGAAAAAGATGATATGGTTTTGTTTACCATATATTTTGAGTTGAATCCTAATTTGATTTGGTAAAATAGAAGAACCATTTTATTAAGGTCTTTTATTAAACATTGTGGCCCACAATATCTGAGAGTTCTGAAACTGGAGGTTGTCTGGTTGCTGTTCCTGGACCTGGAGGGTAAATAATTGTTTGAATAATGTGTTAGTAAATGTGCTATCTATTATAGAAAGGTGTATGTTTTTGTACTTGACCTGTTTTCATGATGGGATTTGTCAGGTTTGGCAGTGTTAGGTTTACAAGTACTGGAAAACAGCTATTTTGTTGTATTTTATAATTCTCTAAGGGTCTCACTTATTTCAGTTTGTATTAGGCTATTAGCTTTCATAATTTTTAGTTTTTACTGAAATTTGATGTGATATATAAATCAGTATGGATTCTGTCTGCAGTGTTGTTTTTTTCCCTTAAATAATGTTTATAGTATGTTTCAAACTATCACAAAAATAATTTTATTCTGTGTCTTAATTGCAGTAAAACAAGTAAATGACTCGCAGACAATTACTCTGACCCATCAAATCAGTAGAGGTCTAAAACACCAAATCAAAAGAAAAAGAAAAACAATTGGGAATTCAGCCAAAAAATCCCGAACTTTTCAGTGCCAAAAGAAACATGAACTTTATGGTTGACAAAAAAAAACACAAACTTTTCATTGACTTTATAATTAATTAACAATGTTTTCAGATTCGAAATATTTTATAACTTTTTTTGGAATATTTTTTCGATTTTTTTAATCCGAAAAAATGAAAATTTTCTTTTTTGGAATTATTTTTCAATTTTAGAAAATTTAAAGATCTTTTTAAGTTTTTAGATAATTTTTTTAATATTCAAAATCAGTACCAAATAAAAGTAAATGTGTTAGTACATACAACGAATGTGGGCTAGTGGTAAAGTACCTTGCCATTTTATCTAAACAACCTGAGTTCGAACCCAGTGGTCTACTTGATTTTAATTTCAAATCATGTAAAACGACGTCGTTTTATCTCATTTCAAAACGACGTCGTTTCACTTAACACAACGAAAACATCTAAGCTATTAAAGGGGAAGTACATTTTGTACTTAACCCTAAGTTTTGCTTAATAATTACCTATCAGTGCCACTAACTTAAATTAAACATTAAGTTAACCAATTTAATTCGGTTATCAGCATGAATTTCGCCGCAAATTAAACCATCATTAATAACATACCACACCACATTAATTACTTGACTTAATAAACTAAACATCATATATTTCCGTGGTCAACAATCAAGAACTTACCAAATACATCCTATTTTTAAGCTATGAAATTAACTAAAACTATTTCTATCTTACTAACAAAATCTGTATATTACTTTCAATTTTTAAAATGCTATTTATTCCTAATTATGTGATAATCTATTGTGCCAGATCTAAATCTCTTATCTTAACTAAAAAATAGGTTATGTTATTAATAAAAATTGGAAATCCATTATATTAAGAAAACTATATATATGAACCTGATTTAAAATATACGAAATGAACCAATCTAATAACAATTTTTTTTCTAAAATAATCATGAAAAGGTAATTTAACTTTATAGACATTTTTCAAATCAAATTAATAATTTAAAATTGATTTATATCAAAAATTGATTCAAAAGATATACATATATTCAAAAAGTGTTTTTACTAAGATACTTTTTAATAACCATTATAAAAATGATTTCAATATATATATATAAATAAGAAAAATACCAAATTTTAAACACCAACTTAAATTATTATTTTTTAAATGACATTAAGTTGGAAAAAAATATAATATACTTGATTACTTATATGATCGTATGTAAAAAAACATTAATTACATGAGAACACATATATGATATATAAGAGAAAAATATGATATATAACAGTGAATGAAAAATTCTAAGTTTATATTCTTTAAAACAAAACATTTATAATATAATTTAATAAAACCAACAAGTATACCTAAAACTCTAATACTTTACAATGTAATTTACCAAATAAACTAAATAAAAGCACAATAAAAAAAAAACTCAATCTCATAGTTTATAAATTAAGGCTAATAACATGGACAAGACACACCAATGTCAAACACGAAAAATGTATGAAACTATAACATAACTAATATAAAAATAAATAAATTTATCGAATTTTGAAAAGTTAAAATATGATTATAAAGAATAAACACCCGCGCGGGCGCGCGGGTCAAAAGCTAGTTGTTAATTAATTCTAAAGTTAATGAAAAGTTTATGTTTTTTTTTGTCAGTCCTAAAGTTCATGTTTCTTTTGGTAATTCCTGAAAAGTTCAGGATTTTTTTTGGCCGAATTCCCAAAAACAATTAGGCTTTGATGGAGATGATTTAAGATAACCACATTGATGATATGAAAGAGCTCTGGCTCATTTCTTCTACTTGAGTTACTGCTTGGAGTAACCTGAAATGAAAAGGTTAAGAAAATGAATCACAAAAGCATGACAATATTGGTTAATGGGTTCAGGATTTAACCTTAGCATACTGTATGGTGACTATGACTTGCATCCACATGATAAATATGACGTATTTGATCATCATACTAGATAGCTCACCGTTTCTGGTGGTGATCTTTAGTCATACTAGATAGCTCAAATGGATGATCTGCTCAAACAACCTTATAAGGATGATAATTTATATAGTTAAGGAAGCTGAGTTTATTAGAGTTCCTAATACTGATCCTTGAACAATTTTGGTTCAGGTAAATTTAGCTCACTCTCTTTCATCTCTTGTCATTTGATTTCGTGTCCTTCTTTGTTTCTTTTCTGTGGAGTTTTTGGTGTACATGGCCTGAAGCCCACCAATTGGCAAAGCCTGCACAGCAGATGATGTGTATGAAGCCGGTTATCCTCCTGATGGAAGATATTTCTCTCAAGACATTGAGATTGTTCGTAATTACTTACCTGTCTCTGTTGGAGAGAGATCATGGGATCCTATTTTAGCTCCTGGATCACCAAAGCGTAGTAATCCTCTCTTCTTAAGTGCTGTGAGATTAGTTGAATAGTGTGCAGTCTTGGCTGCAAACTTTTGGCTCTGATATTTTGGTTCATGCAAAAAAAATCTTCATATTTGTTAAGCTTGTACATTGTGATGCCATTAATGATATACAATACTAGGCCTTCAAACTCGCCAACTTTGCCATAATAATGATATACTCTTCATTCCCTTCACTTGGTACTTTAGTTATGGTTATAGATACACTTGCTGAAACACACACAATTTTCCATGCGCCATTGTGTTATAGTATATTTATCATTAACACCAAGACAGATCCTCTGCTTTCGCCTAAACATGGTACTATTTTTTTGGAAATGAAATTGAAAACAAAGAAAAAAGTAAAAGGGTAAAGTGAAAACTGAAAGAAATCTTTAAACTACAAAGAGGTTGGAATCTCAAATCAAAGCATAAAAGAAAACTAAAACGATTACATAGAGTAATCCCTTGCTGTCAGATGAGTTTCAAATCTTCACTTGCTCTCTGTGTCTGAAGGCCCTTCTCCTAGGAACAATTTCACACAATCTTTATTAATCTATCTTTTAACTCTGTCTCGTTGCTTTGTTTGTGTTTCAGGATGATTTTGAAGAAAGTAGAGGCGACCTCCTCTCTATTTATAAATGTTGAGTTATGTTGACTGAGCTTTATATAGATGCTGGAACTTGGTGATTACTTGTAAGACAAGTATGTGCAGAATGGTATGGTGTTGCTGAAACAAAAACGTGATGGTACGTGAGTTGCTGAGGATACGTGATGTGTGTGATGCAAAAGCCACATGGACTTTGAATTAATAAGAGAAGTTATGTGGGCCTTGGTGATTTGTACTAAGCCCAATTCCTTGGTTAGGGTTTGGCGTTTGAGTATAAAGACAACGAGACGGTGACCGGAAGCGTTACGCGTCTAGGGTGTATTGAAGATGCACATGGATGTGTGTGACGTCGTCCTACCAGTTAAGAGATGGTAGTTTTGTTATAGAAAACTATACTCGTCAAGAGGACAAGGAGTATTAGTTGCTCTCATCATTGTAATTCTAGATAAGAGTGGTCGGCATATGTGTGTGCTGGTACCATATAGCAATTATAATTGTGATCTTTCTAGTGAATGAGTTCTGGACATGGACCCGGGGATGTAGGAACGACCCTCGTTAATAAATTTCTATGTGTTCTTTACTTTATGCACTTATATACTTACTCTCTAACATATTTGTATAAGAATACATAGACTAGCCACAAATCTATTCTTAAAATTGGTATCAGAGCGAGTACCCGCTAGAGATAGTGTTAGATCTAATCTTGTTTCGGGTAGATCATGGATTTGTGGCTATGGATAGTATCGGAAGGACATGAGGAAGAGTCGTGAATGAGAACATAATAAAAGAGTGGAATTTTGGTCGTGGCAGGTGTGACAAGCTACGTGCATTGATGATGGAGATTTTTGTGTTGTTACTGGTGCATAAAAAGATTACTTTACTTCACGAGTTCCACCAAGAGAATATGTGTCAATTCAACCAATGTGAAGTCTCATGGATCAAATCTAGATGAAGACATTAATGAAGAAGATTGTGCTTATCTCACTAGGAAGACGAACTTGCAAGCTCTTGTGATCAGTAGTGTGAAAGGGAATAGAAGATCATGAGACTGAAGAAATAAAATTGTGGTTCTCACGGAATGTCTTGAGACTGGAGTATGCTACAAAGAACTCATAAGAAATATCAAAGTGTAAAGGCTCAGCAAGAATGGCAATCTTAGCATCTGGTTCTTGAAGTAACAGGGTGTTTAAATGGAGCCAAGTCTATTTATACAACGTCATCGAGAACCTAGTGCAAAATGATTTCAACCATACAGAAACGTCTTGGCTCCATGTTTTGCTCAATTTGAAACTTAAACACCCCGATGAACCCAACCAAGAACAACTCGCAGACTAAACTTCTCTTTTTTGAGAAAATTGAGTTAACCTTCCTTGCGACAGATTTTACACATCATGTTCCCTTGCTCAGAAGGACTCTTCACATCCTCTTTCTTTTCTCGTATCAGACCTAGTTCATGAGTCTGACCCCTTGATTTCTGCCAGTGACAATAAAAATCCCAGAAGACATTTTATTTCAGTAATGTTGTCAACTCTTAAAAGATCAGAAATCCAATATCAAGCCCTTAAGAACAAGCTGTAGAGACACTGATTATTCACAGCTATCTTGTGCTTTGGCTGTCTTGTTCAAAAATCATTTTGCACTAGATTCTCGATGACGTTGTATAAATAACCAACGAAGAACAAACCAGAGCAAAAAAAAAAACTTCTTTCTCGACTCTCCTTTTTCACAAGAAAACAATTTAATCACTTATAGCCATGATCCCCGTCCTTATCTTTCCAGTGCGTCGTCATGAACACCAACCAGAAAATGTTATTCTCTCTGTCTCATCTCCTTTTTCACTAAGAACTCTCATCGACTCGTGTCTCCGACAATTCTGTTACATAAGTGAAGTGATTTTCATAAATTCTGTTGCATACTTGCATTAGTATGTTCGTTGATAAGTAAACAAAATTAAAAGAAAAAACAAATGTTGCTTTAGAATGCTCGTTGCTTGCGCTATACGTAATTAGCCTAGTAGTTAGCGCTATACTACGTTTTACAAACTTTGAGGAGGAAATTAACCAATTTGGGCCTGAACAAAATAATGAATTAACTTATTTAAACTATAAAACATTCAAATACTAAAACCATTGAAAATAAATTGAATAGATGAATTATATTTTTTCTTCCAGAATAGTTTTATTGAATTCTACCAATGAGGTATTGGTACTAAGTTTAAAATCAACAAACTAAACTTTTTTTATTTAAAATCTAACAAAACTAAACATGTTTTTATCAAAAAGTCAGAAACAATAAGCAAATGTTAGTTAAAAAATATTTTGCTTCCAATAAATCAAATGCACAATGAACGGAGATGATGCGTCAAAGGGGCTGTTGCGGGAACAGCATGAAGCGATGATGAATAATCATGAAGAGATGAAAAGCCGCCATGCAAAGATCAAGAGTGATCTGAAGAGGATGAAGAGTGAGCTGGTTTTGCAGGAGAGTAAGTAGCAAGATGTTGTGAGAAAAAATGAGAAAAAATGGGGGAAGAAGAGGCTTAAGATCAGTAAGAGAAGACCGATTGAATTAGATGAGGAAGAGAGAATCGGACTTTCAAACCTAAAATCAGCGCCTACTGAGGCATGGATGGATTTCGAAAATGTCAATTTTCCCAAGAACTATGATCTCGATGACAAAAAAAAATGTTACGAAATCATTGCTGAAAAGATTCAGAGGGAAGGGTGCACTGGTACCCTTACCCTCAACACCGTGGTTGCCATGCAGTGTTACTAGTTCTCGAAGATATTGCCATAGAGGTAGAGGCAAGTTCTTATCAGTCTTGGTATTGGAACCAAGACTTCCTTAAATATTTTGTGGACAACGAAGTTGAAGATTGAGATGTTCTGGTTTTGTCTTATTTTCATTGTAGTAAAACTTGAGTCTGAGTTCGAGATGTTCTAGTTTGTGTTATTTTCATTGTAGTATGGTAAAACTGATTCTACGGTTTGTGTCTTATTTTCATTATAGTATGGTAAACCTGATTCTACGATTAAAGAAAAGAAATCAAATGCACAACAAATGCGCGACAATGAGAGTTTATTTAATCAAAAAAAGATTAACACATTAGTCAATTTAGAAAAAAAAACTAGTAAGAGATAAGATACATATAGCGGTTTACGCTACATGTCATACACACATCCACCGGGGTCTAACAGATGTTAGATTCGATCTAGTTGGATCTCACTGGTATTATAGAATCGGTGTGCTACGTCAATGGAAAACCGATTGATGTTATGAAATAGAGCAACGGATATATGGTTGTGTTACGTGACTATGTGGCAGCAGTGTCTTTATAGACTAGACATCTCTTTATTCAAGTTATGGCCGTTAATAGATAACACAAATCATTTTAAGAAACGCATAATGTTGGAATTATACATAATCTATTATGTGGTTATTGGATTGATGGTTTTTTTTCTTTTGAAGTGAATCAATTTTAATATATTTTTATACTAGAGTATTAACCACTACTACGCCTTAAAATCAACATGTGTGCTACTTAATTCAATAAGTCTAATTCATTTATAATTTTTATGAATTTTAACAGTGTTAAGAGACAATGTGGGTTTAGATACAAATTATAGTATTAGTATACAAGCTGTTACCATTTAAAACGTTTGTTTTATGAGATGTAGTTTGTGGTCAACCCTTTTATACATTATAGAGAAAAATGAAAATATCATCATGTTTTAAATGATTTATCCTTACAAATCACAATCAGTGATTGATTTATAAAGTTTTAGTTCTAGATATGAATTTTAATGAAGATATACCAAAAAAAAATACAATTCATAGCCAAAAATATATAAAAAGACATTTGTAAATCCAGAAAACTACAAAGATCATCAAAAATGATACTATAACAATAAATATTTTGGTAATATATAAATTCTTAGAGATGATACTAAATATATAGGAGCTATTTGTTAGAAGGGAAAATTATATGAATCATTTGTTGAACCTGAAACAACCGGTCATCGGAATTGATGATAGTGAAGAATGATAAAAATTGTAGCATGATTATGAACACCTAAGAGTTTGGTCTTGCCAGATGCAAATATCTCATTTTCAACTTTTAAGTTAGCATACACGTGTTTCAGAACCTTATTTTAATCGAGTTGTAGAACTGTTTGGCGACATACAAACCATTGTTGTGAATGTTATATAAAAGACGCTAGATTTTGATCCACCTTTTCAAAGATGGGTATTATTTTACTTTTATAAAATATATTATTTGTTTATAATTATTGAATGTATTTATCTTAATAATTTTTTTTATAATAAGTTCTACATATAGAGTCTCTCTGGTAAACTATGTATTTTCTCGTTTTGTTTTATTCTCTCTCTAATAAATATATTTAATTGGCTTATTGTTAAAATTAATAATTTTAGAACGCAAATGTATAATACTTTTATATTGATATTTTGTTTAAAGAATGTGACATATTTCTATATTAATTAAATATTTACATTGTAATTTAATTTTTATACAAATAAACATATTTGTGTAGTTTGTTGTTAAAAAATGATTTTAAATGCAAATGTACAGTACTTTTATATTGATTTTTTTTTGTTATGTGCAGCCATTATTTTTTGTTCAAATATAAATCATTTTCAAATACTTTCGTTATTTGAATATTTTTAGTTTCCTATACATCAGAAAAAAATTCATACAGATCCGGATGATTCAATTTGAAACTCACACATAAATTTATATCCAAACACGGCCTAATATAAAAACCAAAAAAATCTATACCCGAAAAAATTGACCAGTACCTAAATGGGTACCCAAATATTTATTTCTAACGGATTCCGTAAACAAATAAAAAATATTTTATGTGTTTGGCTAAATTAAGTGAAATATAAAATTTTATTCAATAATATTTGTAAAATATTAATAATGATCAATATATGAATATCGATTTGTTTCAATAAGTTTTGGAATTGTAATTAGTGAATTTAAATTGATTTGAAATACAGTGGTAGAATCTGTAAATAAAAAAAATACAAAAAGGAAGTACCTAAAAAGAAATATCAAAACCCAAAAAATATATACCTGAAAGAAACGACTCGTACCTAAATGGATACATGAATGTATATGCCTAACTGATTTTGTAAACAAATAGAAAATATTTTAATGTGTTTGGCTAAATGAAGTTAAATAGAAATTTTTTATTTACTAATATTTTTACAATATTAATAATTATCAATATATGAATATAGATTTGTTTAGATAATTTTTGAAATTTTAATTAATTAATTTAAATTGATTTTAAATGCAATGGTAGAATCTATAAATAATAAAAACACAAAAAGGAAGTACTAAAAAAAATTTCAAAACCCAAAAAATCTATACCCGAAAGAAACGACTTGTACCTAAATGGGTATCCGAATGTTTATGCCTAACTGATTTTGTAAAAAAATAAAAAATATATATTTTTATGTGTTTGGCTAAAATAAATGAAATATTTTTTTAATAGTAATTTTACATATTTAGAATGATCAATATATGGAGACATCAATTTGTTTAGATAAGTTTGGAATTATAATTAATTAATTTAAATTTATTTTAAATGTAGTGGTAAAATCTGTTAATAAAAAAATTACAAAAAGGAAATACCTAATTTTTTTATAAATGCAATGACTAAATGTGTAAATAAAAGGAAGTAAATATAATGCTATCCATGTTTCTAAACAATTCTCATTTAATATTGTTATCCATGTTTCCAAACAAACCTTCTTTTTAAAATGCAATTCATGTTTCCAAACATTCCGATTTTGTAATTCAACTTTAATAATATAGATGTGTTAAAGTTTTTAACTTTCCACAATATCTTATATTTCTCTTCAGAGCTTATCTCCTTTCAAAGTATCCTAAATTATGAACTATCTTATACTATTAAAGTAGAATACCTTATAAGATTTTGCCCTTTATTTTTTTAAAAAAATTATAAAATCATGCCACTCCTATATTTAAGGTTAACAATATTAGTGGTTTTTAATATTATTACTATATATTCTTATTTCTACTCTCAGAAATCGCTACTTTCCGAATTAGCTAAACTACTTCATTATTTTCCTATATATCACATTCTTCTTGCTATATTTACATGATCCATGTGATTTAAAAATATATATTGTAGTTCACATTCTACAATTTTTGTCATACTAATTATTATAAACAATATATTTTTCATATACTAATGTTGTAGTATACATAATGCCTTTGATGTATATGTACATTCTGTCAACATGTGAGGAGACAAATTTTCTTTTAGATGATCCTTATCCATTTAGTTACATTTATTTTAATGATTAAGTAATTAGAAAAAATTTAGCCAAGCATAATTAAATAAAAAACTCACGTAGACATTTTATTATGTTTGAACTTTGGAAAAACATTAAAAATGACATTTTGATCTCTTTGAGGTTTTCTATATTTTTAATTCATAAAATATAAATTATGAATATTCAGTTATATATTTATAAAACCTATAAACCTATTTAGTTATTTGATCACATATAAGAATTTACTATACTCTAAAATGTCCAATAAACTAATGACATAGATGATTTAAGTAGAATATTCCTTGATATTATTTTTAAAAATATATTATTACATATATATATATATATGAGAATATATA
>NC_079514.1:50860921-50889097 GCF_000801105.2 Raphanus sativus | reverse complement strand
ACATAAAATAACAAAATAACACATATTCACTGATTCACATATCTAGATCAAAAAATCGTATTAGATCTTATAACTGAATTGGTGTAACATGTTCAATTTTTAAATTAAGTGGCTCCTAAAATGGATGTGTTTAATAGAGTGGATTACTTATTTTTAACATATATAAGAATGTATTTGATATGTTTTTCATTAGATTCTTACAAAGTAGAAAATCTCGTGCTTTAAAAGCGCGGATCTAAATCTAATAAACCTATAAAGTAAAATGAATATATCCGTTTATAATATACTTGAGATTTTTTTTTCAAGTGTGTTTTAGGAAACTGTCTTTATAAGACCATATAGTATTGTATGTATCAAAAACATCTTAAACAGATGTTTGCAAGCGTGGAAGCACCGTGGCCTAGTGGTCAAGGTTTAAAGGCTTCTAC
The DNA here is from genome assembly GCF_000801105.2 of Raphanus sativus. Classification (NCBI taxonomy): domain Eukaryota; kingdom Viridiplantae; phylum Streptophyta; class Magnoliopsida; order Brassicales; family Brassicaceae; genus Raphanus; species Raphanus sativus. The sequence continues at coordinate 50,888,669 of NC_079514.1, read as the reverse complement.
ACTCAAGTCTGGGGTTCGAATCCCAAGCGACGCAATTTCTACATCAAGAGGTCTGGGTTTCAATTTCCGAAGAAGACGAATTATGCAGAATATTAGAGACAAGTCTTACAATGGATCTTCAGCATGGCGCAAGAAATACTGTCAGGAATGGATCTTATAGGCGGCTTAGGGTGATGCAGTCACACATGAATTCTCATAAGGCAGGTAGAATGGTCAGCTGTAATATCGTCTATGTAATGTTTCTCGTTGTTTCTAATAGCATAATAAACCCGACAAAAAAAAGATGTTTGCAAACTAAAAATGACTACTCTATGATGACTTAAACCTCAAAAAGAATTCTGAAAATTTAATATTTGGAAACCTAACTGAATGCAATCTAAAAATAACTGGAAGGTCAATAAAATGTAATATTAAATTAAAAATTAGTTTAACTTTTATTTAAGTCCCTAATTGTAAACCAAAAATGGAAAAGAAACCTTGTAATTTGTTTTCTCGTGGTGCCTTATAAGATACTAAATAAATTGTTTGCCTGTAACTTCTTAGTATTTGTAACTAACTTGTAATATAGTGCTCTGTTATCATAAAAAATTACATAATACATGCAAACTAATGTTTTATGGAAAATCTTATGGTAATGTTTAACAATAACATTAGAAACAAACAAAAAAATATATATGCAGAACAAATGAACTACAATTTCTTTAATTAAACAAAGATTAACACACCAATCAATGATTTTTTAAAAGGCCAGTCAAATACAAGATATACATATAGTGGCTTAAGTTAAATGCCACATATCACCCTGCTATAATAGTAAATGTTACATATTACAAGCAAACTAATATTTTATGAAAAAAACTTATATGAAAGACATGATCTATTTTTCAACATTTGTAGTGAAATCATTGATTAATAGACGAGGAATCTTCTTCACAGACACTATCGATGCTTGAAGATGAATAGAAAACGAGCTCAATCAAGTGAAATCACGAAGGGATCAAGCTCAATAGTAGCTCTGATACCATATTACGATCAAGCAAACGAGAGAGATGAAGAAGTTTGTTATGAAAATATCTTTTCTCAATTAAACAAATGAATATTTACAAGTGTTTATATAGTAAGATGTACACTAAACCACTAATCTAAATTAATCTAAACCGGTAAACCGGGTACATATGCCAATATTGATCACCATAATGTGCGACAACAAACAAGGATTCAATTATATTAAATTCACAAGGATCTAAAAGACTGGTATCACCAACTGCAAGAATTTTTTCTTGAGTCTTCAAAACTATAGTTCAGATGTTAAAGAGCTTGATTTATGAACTCGATGACATCATATTCTTTATTGTTTTCATTGTTGCATAAATGAGTGGTGTTAATTGTTAAAGTCTCATGAATTAAATTTTAATTATTTCAAATAGAAATGGTCGCTTGATATATACCAAGAATCAGTTTGATTAAATATGATGTTAAAATTATATACCACACTATTATATGATTACTGGATTGATGATTTTAATCTTAATATTTTAACACCAGTGTAATATTTTATTTAATAAGTCTAACTCATTTACAACTGCTTATAATTTTTTTACCAAAATTGTTTATGATTTCTGATAGTGTTTAAAAATATTGAGTTACGTACAAATCATATTATTTAATACACAAGTTATTCCCATTTTAAAATCCTGTTTCATGAGTTTTAGTTTGCGGCCAAGCCTTCAACACATGATAGAAAAATAAAAATGCCATCATGTTTTAAATGATTTACCCTTACAATCAATGTTTTTATATAGTTTTAGTTCAAGATGTGAATTTTAATGAAAATATACTAGAAAAAAACAATTATAGCCAAAACTATACAAAAGACATTTGTAAATTTTTAAAAACTAGCATCCTCTGCAATGCCTCAGTTGAACAAGAGACCATCTCTTCTTTTGATGTACCTATGTGGAAGAGGTATGGAGAGACCATCTCTTCTTAAAAACTAGCATCTTCTGAAATTCACTCCAAAACTCTATCATTCAACTCTAAACTTTATATATATATATTAATCTATATAAGTTAAACATATAGTTATATATGTATATTAACCATTTAATGAAACCTCAGTTTCTTTTTGGGTGTTCTGAGAAAAAACTTTTTTTAAAAAACTATTATATGGGAATTTCTCTTTAATAAATGAATATTGAATAATTATAACTAAAGGAGTACATGTACAAATAAACAAATTATATAAGAAAGAAAGATAAAAAAAATAAACTATGAACTCATTACTCAATTAGAACTCTAAGATTTGATTATACATCGAGGGGATGAATGATATACGTCAGCACCAACGCCAGCACCATTAGTAAATACGCTATTCCTTGATCGATCGATGCTCCTGTTCATTTAATAAAGATAAGTTTCAATTTTATATCATCAGATCTAGAGAACACAATCAAATAGATTCTAAATCTAGGGAGTGAAAATTACCGTCGCTTGTGGGAGAAGGAGCAGGAGCTAGCGATTGGGCGCCGGCGAAAGGAGACACGACGACGGCGAAAACGATCAAGGCTATAACGGCAGTGTAATTCCGCAACGACATTTCTGAATATTGGCAGGTAGATAGAGAGAATATAATGAAGATTTTGAGAGAGAGACAACGAAGACAGAGAGAAGCGTTATAAAATTTCCGGCAAGAGAGATGTGGAAGAGAAACCTTATGAAGAATGACGTTAAGGCTAACGCGGTTTTATAAGACGATACTGGTTGACGGTTACCGGCTGTAGCCAGTAACACTCGAGGATTCTTTCAAGTAAATTTACTGACACCTGTCCTTTTTCGACTTGTTGATTATTCTCCCTTGACCGACAACCCTTCCTCGATGGTTCTTTGATTCTTTTGTCCGTCAACTTTGGAATTCTGATTTTTTTTCTAGATGAATTAGTATATGGAATTGGAACACATTTTTCACATTATAAACAAAACATATATTGATCAAAAAAAAAAAAACATATATTATTCACTAAATAATAAATATACTAGATAGAATCTATCCAAAATTTACATTTTGATTATTTTTTAGACAATTACGCGTTCAGTATATGTCTAATCCACTCCACTCATTTACATTAACTAGACTTGACTTTCAATCTCTTCAAAAGTTTTTAACACACGTTTACGTTCTAGACGCGTCTTTAGACACTGCATGAATTTGTATCCGAATTTAATTGATGAAGTAAATGTAGTATTTCTTTTTCAAAAAAAAAAAGAGAAGTAAATGTAGTATATACAACAACCTCGGCAACCATATAACAAAAGGTGTTTTTAAAGTTAATGACCATAAATAATATTCGGGCTTAGCTAATAGCTACGTAAGCAGTGAGGAGGGCCATGAGCATGTGATGAGATTCTCTCTTTCTCCCCCTCTTTATCTTTTACTTTTTTCAAAATTTTGGGGGCTCTAGGTGGGAGCCTTTACAGACCGTAAGTAAGCCAAGCCGTGTGTCTTGATGAACCCAAACTCATCCACTTCATAACACATTAACAACTATTCAAGGTATGAACCCCATTAAAAGACCTATGATGGCCTAAAAATATCTCAGTTGCAAACTTAAAAGTAAAACACCTCCGACTTTACTCAGGATTTAGAACGCCAGTTTATGATCCACAACTCCTGAAGCATTCCCTTCACCAGTTAAAAGCTGTTCAGGATCCTGAGAGAGACACACACACACACAATAGTATACGTTTAGTGTTACCTACATAGATGAGAAAAGCTTAGTAGTCTGAGACTATCAACATACCTCAATCCCCCCTCCCCCCTCATTTGATGTAATCTGGAGATTCACAAGCCTTATATTCATCTACCAAACTCTCAATGATGTCTCTTGCTTCATCAAACTCTGAGAGATCATTGTCCTGTCCACATCCATACATATATATATTCTCATGATTAATCGTCACTAAACACAAAAGGCAGGACATCTAAGCCGTCAGTCAAACTTACAGCAAACATGGGAAAATTTCGGTAATTGTCAAGAAAAGCTTGCTTCTTTTTCCTCAATTTGTCATATTGGCTCAAACATTTGCTGAAAAGGTGCCTGATACTTGTGTGGCTTGCTAACATTAGACCACTGACCTAAAATATCATATACACCACTTAAGTAAAGAGTCTTCTTCGTACTCACATCCTAAGAGATATACAGATCAACATAAGATTACCCTATGGGCAGTTTGAACATATGGAGACTTCTTGGAAAGTGCAACCTGCCGAGAATAAGATATGGTGATGCAACAAGTCCATGGTCAAAGTCAAAAGCAATAACTTGTCTACAGACACAGTTTGGCTAAAACCTGTATGCTTGCAAGTCCCCACTCAATGAAGTTAACGAGCTTCCTTTCTCGTATCCCCTGCAAACTCTCATGCACCTAGTGAAACAAACAGAAACGGATCACATCAACTATACCTGAGTGGGATCTACTTCTCCTTGAATGATATTCAATATTGATATGTACTTTGCCTGAATAGCTTCTTTGTTTCTAGCATAAGACGACACCATGACATTTTTGTCTGCATATACAATCATGTTGGAAGAATATCCGATAAAAGTTTCTAGAAAAAGGATGGAAAAATACAAACAGCTCACCAGCATTTAAGATAAGTCGCTTCAGTGTCAGCAGTGAGTTGTAGGGCTGGACAACTACATCGCTTGTTTCCATCTGGTTGGGGAAGACACTGTATGTCTGAACCAGCTTCTTGCTATAGCGATCACTCAAAGTATTCAGTAGATAAAGAGCCCATACCTTGATGGGAACAAAAAGAATAGCCATTAATTACACTACAAGAAGCAGTGAGTAAAACATGAGAACGTTATTAACTCAGGAAATGCCTATAGTCCTCATTTAGCAAATGTATTGCAGACTATGGAGGAAGGTTCTTAAGGCTAAATCATTCACACTAGAAGAAGCAGTGAATAAAAAATGAGACCTTAACTCAGAATGCCTACTTATTCCACCACTCTACTGCCTTTCACTAAATCTTGATACAAATTGGAAAAAAAAAATTACAAGCAGAAACATTTATTCCATTTTTTATATCACTAGCTGGTTAATAATATAAATAAGTTTGGGTCATAATAATCCGTAACGCAACAGAATGACATGAACTAGTATGCTGTTTGTTTCATGGTTAAATCTTGACCTTCTGATATTGTATTAGATTCTTTAAATGCCTCATGTAAAATTAGGTTTACTTGATGAGTTTGACATTATTATGCAAAATAAAGTTCATTGGTATATATGAAATATGGGCATTAGGTTAAAGTTGATATATGTTCTTGGTTCTTGCATGTCCTTTTGTGTTCTGAAGTAAAATTCCATAACCTAAGGCACAATAGAATATTTCTCGTGATCTTGAAAACATTCCCAGAGTTTTGAACGAACCTTACACCAAGTGCCAGTTTTGATTGTTTTGTGATATAAGATGACAAATGTTCCTAGTATTTTGTCTTTGTTAATGTCAGGTTCTTAACTTGATATTATAAGGACATTCCATCGCCATCCGTCAAAGAAAACGTCCCATGACATCACATAGATTATTGTGTAATATTTTGTCTTAAGTATCACACTGGTCTAAAAAAAACAGAGGAAGAACCATGCTCGTCCACTCGTAAAACTAGGACTAAAAGTCTATAACTAAACGTTCTACACAGTAAGAACTAAGAAGTATGCATTACATCCACGACAAATCGTGAGTTGAACCGAGAATGTTTTCCAAAGAAGAGAAACATGAATCATCCGTTGGCGAAACATGAAACTCGTTGGTGATTCCAGATTCTGATGTTGTAGGAGACAGATTCTCCATCAGGTCGTTCCATTCGAGGAAATCATCAATCTCAGGGTTTGAGAATGAAAACGTCCTGAAAATCTCCTTCTTGTAATCAAGATCTTCGATACTTATCATCAACTCTTCAGGCTTCATGTGTTTCACCGTGTCATTATCATCAGATTGCTTTGCATCATGTAGCTTTTGTTCTTGGAAGACAGGAATAGAGTGTTTGGTGGTTGATGGAGTGATGTCACATGTGTGACTCTCTACATACTTGACTTCATAGCACAAAGGGTTTGTGTCTGATTTTTGAACTTGCTTCACTGCCAAGCAACCTCTTGTCAACCGATGTGTACATCTATAGTATCCTCTGTATTATTAACAAAACAGAGGAAAATTTCAGAAGTGAAATCATTGTAATGATTAATATAATGCTCATAAGATGATTATAATAATTTAACTTACCTAGGATACTTGGATCCATGAATATCTTTCTGACCATATTTTCTCCAGCAATAACCATCATCAAGTGGAGTTCCTTCTTGTCCTGTTCCGACACAAATCTCTACTTCCTCTGTCTTCTTCTTCTCGAATATTCTCCTGCAAACCAATAAATAAACATTTAGACAAATGTCATGAAATTAAAAAACTCATAAACACACAAACTTGAATAATCTCTTTCATACCTCTTCTTGTTACTCTGATCACTTCTCTCATGGCTTCTCTTGAGAGTTTTCTTGCCAAGATTCACCATCATATGTATTGTGTTTTCGAAACAACGGAGGATCTCCGAGATCAAAATCTCGTTTGATTCCTTAGAAGGCGAGGAAGGGTTGTTCAAACTATTCATCAGCTGATTCGCTAACTCTTTCCCTTGCTCCAGCTCCTTAACCACAAGTTTTTCTTCCATCGACATCTCTTCCTTCGTTATATGAGAAGCTTTGGTGGGTTTGATGAGATATGAGCTTTCTCTCTATGAAGTGTGTATGTGTTTGTTTATAAAATGAAGATGCACATGTAGGGCTTTATATATGATGGTGCGTCTGTGTGTTTGTTATGCTTTTTCTTTTTATTTTATTTCATATAATGCTTCGGCAAGAAGTTGTGGGGAAAAGAGAAGGATGTTGGAGAGAAACTTTCGAAAATGACATGTAATTCTATTTTAATTTAGTTTATTCTTTTTCTTGCTAATTTGATGACTTTTCCAAACCTGTTATCTATCGTATTTGTATTCTATCACTTGATCCATTTTTAATTAGTTCCTACGTTTCAAAGAAGTTCGTCACTTTTTCTAAAATAAAAAAATTTCACGTACGTCGGGATTGGTGGGGTTTCATGGATATTATTGTACCCTGCGAGTTTATGAAGAGTCTCCAGTATTGGGGCGTTCTCGTTCACACGATGGACAGTGACATGTTCACATATTATTGGTGGTAAGATGATATGATTAACGTAGAAATTATGATGATGTTTTGGCCAATAGTGTCTGTGATCTAGAATCTTTTGTGCTATTGAATATTAATTTTGATCTGTGTTGTTCGATATTTGTATTGCACAACGCAGTAGTACATCGCATTATAAACTTTTAAAATTCCACATTATAAATACTATTATATTCGAGTATTTATGTAGAGGTTGTAATTTATAAAATCTACTTATTTTAGTTTATGCTGTTAAACTGAGTGCTTAGGTGTGGCTGCTCAGTGCTGGTGAAGCTTAATAAACTATGTTAAAGATTAACTGTAGCATCTACATGCATGATGCATTCATGCACATGGCTTTTTGTTTGCAAGTTAAACGATAGTGACTGATTATATTATTTGTGAAAATCAGCATCTATGGACCACGCATATCTTTGTTTATTTTACGATAACCATTTAAATTTTCACAAACTTATATCACAAATCAAACGCGTTTGCATTTAATGTTCTAACGACTAGTATGCATGTCTTTCGTTAAAAAGAAGTTAATACCAAAAAGTTTTTGAAACAAAGCTTTTGGATATGATATAGTCATATAGCACATATATAGTAAGTGATGCGATATACAACAACGTATAATGGTAGATAATAATTTCTGTATCTTGTGAAAGAAATAAGGAAGTTTCGGCGAAGACAGAGAAGTTCCTTTTAAAGAGTTTGTCTAGAATGAAAATGACATGAACCGCAAAAATCAAAATAACCGCGTGGGTCCTCTCTTTTGATTTTGTTACCCACATCTAATTATTTATTGGTATTTTAATTATTTTTAGGATAGGCAAAAATCTGAATCTGAAACCGGAACCGAATTCGATCTAAAAAATATACCAAATTAGAATCGAATTTTTGTAAAATATCGTAATGGGTTTAGAATTTTGGTATCTTGAAAACCGAAACTGAATTCGACCCAAACCACAATATTTCGGGTATTCGAATGTATCTGAAATAGATTTATATACCTAAATATATTAATAATTTTTTTAGATTTTATATATCAAAATATATAAGATATTTTGAAATTATACAAAATACTTGAAAACCGCAACAAATATTAAATGTCATAAATAACTAAAAAATATTCAAAATATCAAAAATACTTGAAAGATCTATTGATTATCTATCCAAATATTCAAAACAAATTAATTTATATATTAAATTAGAGTATTTTTGTATATGTTATCAAATTTATATGTAATATATTATTTTATTTTTAGATTTTGAGAAATTTAAACTTTAAAGTATATAATAAATTTTAAATTTTTTAAATTAATTTAAACGGGTTATCCAAACCCGAATTGAGCTTGTAAAGATCTGAACGAACTCAAACCGAAATTTATAAATATCGAAATGTAATTGAAATCCTTGACTCAAAAAACCCAAAATCTGAATAGATCCGAACCGAACAGTATTCGAAAGCCCACCCTTGGTATTTTATTGAGATATAAGGATTAATGATGCGTGGATCATGGTTTAATGGATAATTTTAACAGGGTTAAATTTTACAAACGATTAAAAGACAATTAGGTTGTTAATTGTTAAATTGTTATCGACTATCATTTCACTTTTTTTTTGTAAAAGACAAGAACTACACACGAATACACTCTTTTCGTTTCATATTAAATGTCGTTGTAGAAAAAAAATTTTCGTTGCAAAATAAATGTTGTTTTAGCATTTCTAGACATAATTTATTAACTTTATTCTCTAATATATTTTTTATTGGTTGAAATATGAATATGTGTATGGATAATGATATTTTTATATACAAAATATACATAATTAAATGATTTTTTAATCTATATATAAGTCTAAAATGATAGTTAATATGAAACTGAGAGTATAAGCTAGTGTTGAGCCTCTACAGAGAATGCACATAATGAAATCATCATTTTCAACGTGGATTAACTGGCATCATAACTATATAACAAGATTTGACATAACTAAATGTAATCATAACCATTAATCAATAGTAAAACTGATTTATGCATAATATTTACTCAAATATATTAAAGTGCTCAAATTTGTACGTTGTTGATCTTGTGGTGATTCAGATGGGGAAGGACTGAGGACCATCAAAGAACACATTTGCCGAGGGTTAACTTGAGACTCTATTTTGTTTGGACCTGATCAGAATGCCCCAAAAAAGGCCTTTTCTCAATCGGAGCCCACTAAACTAATAGTTCTCAGTAATGTTTTGGGGAATTAAAAAAGCCCATTGTGAAAGAAGCCCGTGAATATAGTGAAATGGAGGGTTATTACGAGAACACGTGGAGGCTAGGCTAGCGGTGAAAGCTGACAGTGTGGTTACTCTTTGGCAGGAACACACTTACTTCGACAAATAAGTGTATGAAAAAAAAATATACAAGAGGAAAATTGAAAACCGGCGGGAACCATAAGGCGGCTGTGATTGCCACCACCTGGGAGACGAAATGTGGAGATCACTGACGCTCTTTGCTCCATGCAACCGGACATTTGGCTCGTCATGGTCGTTTTATTTTCCTATATTACCCTTTCTTCATCTGTTGTCAATTAGATATTTTCGTCCCTCATGCACGCTTTTCGTTATTGTTGTGACAAAAATACCTTCACCTTTTGTATTTATTTTTCTGAAAACTTAGAGTTACAATTCATTATTTAGATTAACTCAATATACCAATAGACAAAATTTTCAAAAAGCAAATTAGTGCATAAATATACATCCTATACTAAAACTATATACCATAAAAAAAGTGAATGTTATGATGTTTTATAAAGTAACGATTTATCTCTTAACAGATATTTAATTGAGTTGTTTCTCTTTTTTTTTGTAACTTAGGCTAGAGTTGTTTCTCTTCTTCATATACATTTTTGTTTTGCATTTCATAGATTTTGTTTAGATTTTTGAGGTTTGACTAATAGTTAGAAGAAATCGAGGAAACGTCTAACGTAGAAGAATGGCTAATTTTTTTTCATAACGACATTTACCAAAAATACTCTCGCTAATTAAGCAAAAAGAATGGCTAACTACTCTCCAACCACCACTGGTTTTCCGATTGGTAAATAAAACACAACAACGATGGCATATACGTCATACTCTGGTTTTTTCTCTCCCTCCTTCCACGTGACATGATTCTCTCTCATCTTTTCATTTTCACATATATATAAACATTGTTTGCATCTACATCTGTGAAAGGGAGAGAGAGAGAGATTCATGAATCTTTTACAGAACAAGAACAAGTTTCAGAATAGTCTGGTCTGACTCTTTTGTATCCTTCTCGTTTAAGATTCATCGTACGTATTCAAACCACCATTTCTCTGGCATTACATATTGGTATCTCCGCCTCTTTTTTTTGTGCGTGTTAATAATAATCAAAGATTTGATCATCAATTTCGTCTCGTCCAGAGAATGGCGACGTTCTTGATCTCGATGGTTTGATTATGATCAACTCCGGCGGATCCGACGGTTCAGAAACGCTGCATTGATCATCCATTGTTGTTTGCCATCGATCAAATCCTAATAAATAAGGTAACGCATCTCGAGACGCATATGTTTATCAATATCTCTTTTGCTTCTTCCGAATTATTCTCGTTAAGATCCGTAAAAACACCATATATAATATAACAACACACTTTTCTTTTGAACGACACACATATTATGCTTTTTTTGGTAAAACACATATCATGCTTTTGTCTACTTTCTTTTCAAATTTTCAAAACATTTTTTCTATTTTCTTTGTTTGAAAAAGCGGTACTCGAATAAACAAAAAAAAATCCAGGTAATTTTCGCCGTAATTTATAGATATATTATAACAAACCAAAAAGTAGATATATATAAGAATATTTTAATACTCAAAAATTAGACACAAATTTCATTTTGATCGATCTTTATTGTAATGAAAAAGATAGTACGATGAGCACATCGTACGTGGCGCATGTGGAAGTACATCTGTACTTTGGACCCAGTCCAACTATAAGATTCGAACCCCACCCAACACATTAGTCACATACGAGAGTTATAAGCAAAGGTTGTTAGTTGGTTCGTAGGTGTACAATGGAATTAATAACTTGCCACTTCGTCTTTTAATAGCTGTCTGGTTACCTAAAATAGGTCCATTTCCATTTGTAAATATCCTAGTTGACTCTGGTCAAACCGTTTCATTTTTCTTTAAGCCAACTAAATCGTTACATTATGTTATAAATAGTCAAAATATTGATACTACATTTGGTTAACAAAAAGAACGGTTACACAGTTTGATGTTGTTTTGGTCTTGTCTTGATTGCTATAGTTGGAGTTTTCTCTTCATAAAAGAATGGCGTTTAATGCGGCTATGGCGTCTCCATCTCCAGCGGTTGCGGCCAACGACGTTTTCAAAGAACATTTGGGCCTACGTAGATCGTTGTCCGGTCAAGACCTCGTCGTGAAAGCTGGTGGGATACGTAGATCGAGTTCCGACAATCACTTGTGTTGTAAGAACAGGATACGTGCTGTGTCTGTACGTCCTGGTCAGGGAATGAAAAGCAGCCGATCTGTAGGAGTCTTCTCGTTTCAAATATCGAGCTCTATAATCCCTAGTCCAATAAAAACATTGCTATTCGAAACGGAGGACGATAAAGATAGTGATGAGCCTGAGGTCGAGCCGAATCTTGATGGAGCCAAGAAAGCGAACTGGGTCCAGAGGTTGCTTGAGATAAGGAGACAGTGGAAGAAAGAGACAAGAACAGAGAATGGTGACGGTGATGTTGTGTCGGGACATGAAAACGTTACGTGTGGCTGCGAAGACGGAGAAGGTTGCGTCGCGGATTACGAGAACGGCGATTGGGAACGCGAAACGTTTTCTAAGTTGCTTGTGAAAGTTTCTTGGTCTGATGCGAAACAGCTTTCTCAGTTGGCTTATTTGTGTAACGTGGCTTACACGATACCTGAGATCAAGGGTGAGGATTTGAGAAGAAACTACGGTTTAAAGTTTGTTACATCGTCACTAGAGAAGAAAGCTAAAGCAGCGTTACTTAGAGAGAAACTCGAGCAAGATTCGACACGTGTCCCTGTTGTTACATCGCATGAATCAGAATCCGACAAGCATCAACAACGATCATCTTCATCTTCAGCTTACAACATTGCTGCTTCAGCTGCTTCGTACATTCACTCGTGCAAAGAGTATGATTCTTCAGACTTGAACAACCCTTATAAATCAGCGGCTGCGGCTCAGGCGGCAGCGTCTACGATGACTGCGGTGGTAGCTGCGGGCGAGGATGAGAAGCTAGAAGCGGCAAGGGAGTTGCAGTCGCTACAATCTTCTCCTTGTGAATGGTTTGTGTGTGACGATCCAAACTCATACACTAGGTGCTTTGTGATTCAGGTGAAATGTTCTCAAAGTTTGACTAGTACAATCAAAATCCTCTGTTCTCTCAAATTATGATCTTTGATGTGTTAACTAATGTCATTGTCTTGTAGGGTTCTGATTCTTTAGCTTCTTGGAAAGCAAACCTCTTCTTTGAGCCAACTAAATTTGAGGTAAAAATCATGATCTATATATGTTAGGGATGTACATTTGGTTATTGGTTTAGTTATTTATTTCTGACATAACCGGGTTCTGTGCATAGCGAAATGAAAAACATTCGCCTATAGTCAAAATATTAGTGGTCAATTTGTATATGTCATTTGATCCCCAAATGATTAAGGAAAATATATGTTTAGTAATTGTTTCAAACCTCAAAAATCTGAGGGTCACAGCCCTGCATTTTAATCGGTTTATCAAATGGCTTAGGTTACACTAAATTTTTTTTTGTGCTAATAATCTGATATCAATTTCAATTTTGTAGGATACAGATGTTTTAGTCCATAGAGGAATCTACGAGGCAGCAAAAGGAATATACGAGCAGTTCTTACCTGAAATAACCGAGCATTTGTCTCTACATGGAGATAAAGCTAAGTTTCAGTTTACAGGTCATTCTCTTGGAGGCAGTCTCTCGTTAATAGTGAATCTGATGCTGCTCAGTAGAGGACTCGTTAGTTCTGAAGCCATGAAACCTGTGGTCACGTTTGGTTCACCTTTTGTGTTTTGTGGTGGTGAGAAGATTCTAGAGGAGCTTGGTCTTGACGAGAGTCATGTTCACTGTGTGATGATGCACAGAGATATCGTCCCACGAGCCTTCTCGTGTAATTATCCTGACCATGTTGCCCTAGTCCTCAAACGTTTGAACGGGTCGTTCCGTACTCATCCTTGTCTCAACAAAAACGTAAGTCATTTTTAGGCTTTGTCCGTTTTACTTTGCATGTTGGAGTTATAACTTTAGGATTCATATTAAGATTTTCTAAAAAATTCTAGACACAAACGCAATAAATTGACTTATATACGTGGGACTATTACATACAAATATCACGTCTATAGACAAGTGAGATAAGTTACGGATGTTAACTAGAAGTGTGCTTGGTTGTGTATTTTGCTATTTGCAGAAACTATTGTATTCACCAATGGGGAAAGTATTTATTCTACAGCCAAGTGAGAGTGTCTCACCAACGCACCCTTGGCTACCGCCGGGAAACGCTCTCTACGTTTTAGACACGAACAACGAAGGCTACTCTCTCACAGCGTTGCGTGGGTTTCTAAACCGCCCACATCCGCTCGAAACGCTGAGTCAACGCGCAGCATATGGCTCTGAAGGTTCGGTATTGAGAGACCACGACTCTAAAAACTACGTCAAAGCCGTGAACGGAGTAATCAGGCAGCACACGAAGGTCATCGTTAGGAAAGTGAGGAAACAGAGGAGGAGTACTGTCTGGCCGGTGCTGACGTCAGCTGAACCGAACTCTTCGGTCAATGACTGGAATTTGACAGCGACTGAGGAGATCATGACACGTGCCTAGTAAAGGGAAATCGACGGTCATGCCTCGTTAAGTTGTGTATATAATAAATGGAATCGCTTTTGTTTATGCGTTTGTTTACATTTCTTGGGAGACACGAATAGAGTTAATAAAAATGTTGTAAAACCGTAAATACCTTTTTCGTTAGAAATATATAAAATCTAGAGCTACATGTTGTCATCTATAATCGGAAAAACTTCTTTGAATAGACGAGAGACTCATGGAGTAGTCTCTATGGTTAATGATGTTCTAAACTTCTAATATGATTACATAATATTAAAAAAGGAGCACAAGATGTTACCATGCATAGGCAAATACGAAACGTAGCTATTTACTCTTTTCGAATCAATCGTACGTACAACGTCAACTAGTCACAAATAATATATACCTTGTGGACTGTTTCGACAAATCGGGCAAGAACTACGCAACTGTAACCAAGTATCGATGCATTCGACGTGGAAGCAGTGTTCACATCTGAATAAGCACGCAACGATCTCACTTCTCTCATATTCTGATAAACAAATTGAACATGTGTTGTCATTTCTCCCCGGGAGCTTCATATTTTTCTCTACCATCACTTTCTTGTACGGTCCAAAGATCGGAGATCTAGCACGACCTCTAGGCGGCTTGAGAGTGGCATGCCGTGCCAATGATCGCCGTATCTGAGTAGGGAGCCGCTCGGAACTGAACGTGACATATACCACACATGTAGTTATTCCGATGAGAAGTGTCATTAGGGAGAGGCAGATCAACTTCATTATTAGTAAAACGAAGTTGTGGAGTCCTGTATTAAAATAAGAAGGGGTGAAGTAATCAGTTTGACTTTTATACATGCGCTAATAATCAAAGTTACATATTTTTAACTAGTCTACGGTTCCGACATTCCCGCATGTTGTACTATTGTAAGTTTATAGATGTGTTTGATTTAATCAAAAGTCAACAACATGATATGTCCATAAATTTTATATGTTTTTTGGTAGATTTATTTTTATGTTTTGTTGTTATTTAATGAGTAGACAATAACCATATCCCGGTAGCTAAATCAACTATGATCCATTTTGATTAATTTGAAGCTTGATGATGATCTTCTAATTAAGAGAAACTTGGCATATTATTGGATGTGAAGGATAAAGAATGAGAGAAGTAACTTGGGTTTCGTACCAGATTTGTAGGAACTGAACCATTTGACTCCGAGACTAGTATTGTTTTCGAACACACGTAAGGAACGATTATTTTCACAATCTCTGCCACTCGGCGAGTCCCATTTCAGCCAGAGGTCTTGATCGTTGAGGTCAACGGCGATTGGTGAAGAAACAGGAAGGAGTAGTGTCTTGACCATTTGACAAGAGGATGGCATCGAACTCGCGAAATCAAAAAGAATGGCAAAGAAGGAAGACGTGGAATTACCAAGACAACGGATAGGTTTGTAATGGGAGGAGGATTTGATGTCCTCGTTAGGACAGATCAAGATTGTGTGGTTGAGAAAGTGGAGAGGAGAGAAAGGAGATCCTGAAGCGTCGAAGCTGAGGAGTCGTCTGGCCATGCATTTGTTAGGGTCGTTGAGGCGGATTCGCTGCTTATCATAGTAGATATCTCGGACAAGGAATGGTTCTGTGTCCGGAAGCTTTAAGGCTGTCTCGTGGCCATCGGTGCATAGGAGGTTGAATCCTGTGTGGCCACAGGTCGAAGATTGCTTGGGGAATAGCCAGAAAGGGAAACGAACGTCGACGTTTCTATATCCACATGAGGAACTGGAACATCGTTTTGCTTCTGAAGCATTTAGGAGAGGCAAGCAGAAAAGGAACATAAAGGTGATAAGTTGTTCTGAGAATGTCATGATGTGGTTTGGCACTAGGGACTTTGTTAGCCCTTATAGATAATAGAAAAGTCAAAGAATCAGTGGACATGTGTGTGTACTATACGTCTCTATATTTAAAGTTATGTGTAAACATTGATTATAGTAAAGAGGAAGAAACTTGGCATACCACAAACATTGATCATTGGTTCGTGTGTTTTGTATAGAAAATGGTCAACAGACTATTCTTGCAGAAAACTGTAAAGATGCAAGACTGTATAATAAAGAGCTAATATAGATTTTTTTTTATTTTATTTTACTGAAGAGGAAAAGAATTCTGCATACCAGAGATACTTAAAGAGGGGTCTGTGTGAGTGGGATATATAACACATTGTGATCAGGAACTCAGAGTAGCTGCTGGGAGATTCTGATGGAAACTATGTCACCCTCAGTTCCTGCCTTCATCGTGTGATACTTCACAATGATTCCTGCAATTTTAGATATGTATAAGAACTACTGAGTATCTTTTCTTCATTTTTGTTTTCAAGATGGTTTGATTATCTTGAGTTTATGAACAAGTATATACCTTCGTTTTCTTGTAATCTTGTGTGAACAGCGACTGCGAGGGGTGCGACCATTGCTTTGGGTTGGGAATCATCTGGCGCTCCAGTCCAAGACTTGAGGTTGAGAATACCTGTAAAGATTCCATTTCATGAAAAGGTGTGAACTATACTCTTAACAGGAACATAAAATACAGAGTGTAATTGAGTTTAACTTACCTGAGGATGAAGAAGCTTTAAGGTGTTTGAGATCGAAAATGGCTCCACAAGCTGCAACTGCGTCTTTCTGCAACTTATGAGAAGCAATAAGATTGTACTCCCAAGTTCCATTTTTGTATCCTTCATTCAAGAACAGTTCAATATGCCTAGCATCCAGTGTTTGCATTGTTCCTACACAGTTAAACAAAAAACTCTTAGTTGCAGTTTTAGTTACTGCAGGGACTACTAATGTACTACTACTTATACCATCGCAGGTACTGAGGTCACAGACTGGGCACCGAACAAGCTGTAAATCTGTACATAAGACAAGCCATGTTACATCTTTTCTCGTTAGTGAACAAGTTCCAGAAGATAAATGCTTTCTTACCTGCAATCCAAATACCACTTTTGATGTCTTTTACAATACATGAACCACTTGATTCCAGCATCTGTTCTATGGTTCCTTCCCTTGGAACTTTCAGTGGAGAACTCAACCTCTCAGTCAGAAGTGACACTCTAGAGTCAAGAGTAAAGGCACCAATTCGCATCCAGTCTGTAAAAGACGAGTGGCAAGTGATCAGAAAAATGAAGTAACTTCAATTTCAAACATGACAGTGACTGACCAATATGATTTTCCTGTTGATGGAACAAGTAAGAGTGACTCCCATCTGCATTATTGTCCATCATCTCGATTCTTTAGTTTACCATTTTTTTTTTTGGTGACTACACAATCTTATTCGTTTACTTACCAAACGCTGAAGCGTAGATCTTAATCCAGCTTGAAGAAACTGAATACGGCCTCGGCACCTGAAGATCACGCAAGCAAGCGAACCTCCAAACAGCATCATCCTCCATCACGATCTTCTTAAACCATTTGCTCGTTGCTCCCAGCCTCACTAGTGACTTCCCATTCAAAAACCTCGAAATGTGTGTCCACACATCTCGCTCGTACCTGATTCCACAGATGAGAAAACTAACTCACGAATCTAACGCAGAGACTTTTAGATCTAACGGTTCCTGATTCGAAATCTAACGGTTCCTGATTCAAATTCAGCAAATTGATGTTCTCATACAATCCAATCGATTCCGATGATGATCGATCGAGTTCTATATCCTAGATCCGTATCAATCTATCATTTTTGTTCATCAAATCGAAACTACGTGCGATCGGGGAAGAAGAAGAAGAAGAACCATACCATGAGAAGCTGGAGCGGTGAGTAGTAGAAGCAGAGCACCGAGGAGATACGCATCCATGGATTCCTCTGAGGATCGTCCTCTTCGGAGCTAAGATTCTCTCTATCCAAGGAGAGTTCATCTGTTCGTCGCTCTTCTGCACCGATCGTCTCTTCCCTCTGACGTTTTCGTCTCCCTCGGGAGCTTTCCTCTTCCCTCTGTTAGCTACTTGCACATCGCTAGATCTCGTCTTCATCCTCTCTTCTCTGCTCTCTCGATCGGTATCTCACTCGTGGATAATTTTATTAGGCGATAAAAAGAGAGAGATTCAAATATTTGTTTTTAGCTCTGAATCGCTTCGTATACTAATACACCCCCGCGGAGGAGGAGAGAGGGAGTTTTCGAAAAATTTGAATCGGAAATGACGTTTATGCCCCTGCAACAAACTTTCTGGGACCCGCCTCTCTAACAATTTTAAAATCGTTTAAAAAATATTGGACCCAATTTAGCATCACACGATCCTTAACCGATTTGTGAGCTATATTTTATTAATTTATCACCTGGTAAGTCAGTGGCACATTACGCAGAGCTTGCATTGCATTCATGAACCATGCAATTCATATATATGAAAAAAAAACAAATTGTAAAAAGAACGTGCAATTTATAAATTTAAAACCAAACCAAACCAAATTTTAATAACATTTTCTTATCAAATTTAAGATGCAGACCTGATAAAAAGACTAAAATTTTGTGTCTCGATGTGACTTACGCAGCCAAAGAGACGAACCCTAAAATAACTTAAAATTCGTCTTGGATTTTTCTTTTGCGGAGAAAGCAATAGTCTTGTGAAAACCATGATATGTTACTTCACCGACGAAGAACTCGTCCGTTAAGATACTCTTTCTCTTTCTAAGAACCGTTAAAGCGTCACAGGTGTTGGTTAAGTAATTTCATTAGATCTGGATTAGATGCCTTTTTTTGGAATTTATGGTAGATCCATCGATGTTATTATGTGAAATTGGCGATTGATTATTGTTATTATTGGGTTTTCTGTTTCCGTAGGGTTCAGAACGGCAGAAGTATTGGTGTTCTGGGACATGGTGGGATGTCCGATCCCAAGCGGTATGGATGTCGTCACTGTGTCGGAGAACATACGCCTTGCAGTTAAGAAAGCGGGTTATCGAGGTCATGTAGAAATAAATGCTTTTGGTGATTCGTCACAGTCCATTGGTGACTTATCGCAAGCCAACGTCACGATGAATGTCTTAACCGAAGGTGCAGAACAATCTCTCTCTCTCTTTTACCTATATATGTATTTTGATCTTATATATATATTTGCTTTCAGGAGACAAAGAAGAGAATCTTCAGATGATTTTATCGCACTTCCTTTGCAGGGCAGTTGAAACACAATTACTTTCATTCAAACTTTAAACTTGTTCCATACAATAGAAAGAGGGAACTATCCATCCTCTTTGGCCGTAAGCAGAAAATACAACACAAAAGTAAATTAAGCAAGATAGATTTTCAATCGAAGATGACAGCGTATTCGAGACGAAGCTTGAGAATAGTCACATAATGTGACGTTGAAGTCCAGACCTCATCTACGGAAAATACCGAAGTAGTTTCGGTTGCATCTTCTGGTCCCGTGGAAACCGCTCCGCAAGATTGCAAATCGATGACAAAACTGAAACAAACGCTAGGGTTTAGTTGACAATATTATTTTTTTTAATTCGTTTTTATATACTATTTTAATTTATTTTTAAATTTTATTTTGAAAAGATAATATTATTTGACAAGTTATTTGTTTCCTTAATTAAAAAATACTAAATCTAAAATGACAATTTTCTATTGGTTGGTGAAGATTGAACCCAAGAATAACTCAAAAAAAAAAGAGTAATTCTTGGGTTCACTTCCTAGGGTTCACCCACCAATAGGAGTTCACCATTTTGTATTTAATATCCTTCAATCATTAATTAAAATGCTTGGCTCAGGCTCCAAGATATCTTCTCTAAGCAAGTTAGCTGCAACCCAATAATCTGATTTGACCGTGTACATTCCGTTTTTCGTATAACTCCAGCAATATTCATCTCCAGCAATATTCAACCCAATAACCTGATTAATTGTAGGGTTAATTGTAGGCTTTACTCACAGCATTCATTTAAATGAGGTTCTATTTACAGGTGGTTGATTAATTGTAGGGTTTATAAACACAATATTCATCTAAATGATTGCAATCAAATTTGTTTGTTCACAGAGTATTGCAAATCTTAAACAATTCCTATACTTAAGTAAGAAAATAAAATCTTGGAATTCTTATGGAAAATCAAAACTGATATCGTATTTTGGAGTTTTGAAGTTTAAAACATGGCAACAAAATGAGGATTTTATAGTATATTAAGATAGTGATCTCTCATTTAATTAGTTAATCAATAATTCTTTATGGAATATGCCTTTATCATGGTAAAATTTGGTTGAATATGTTAACTAGATTTTGACCCGCACTCCGAAGAGTGGGTATTATTTTTCACTTTTATGAAATATATTACTTTTTATAATTATTGAATTATTTATTTTAATAAAAAAAATTATAATAAATTCGACACATAGAGTGTCTCTGGTAAACTACGTATTTCTCTAGTTTTATTTTATTCGCTCTTCAATCAACATATTTATTTGGCTTGTTGTTAAAATAAATGATTATAGACTTTGATCTCTGCACCTCCGCGGATGTATATTTTAAAAAATATGATGATATTTGTTTTTCATGTAATTATTAGGGTTTGGCAAAATGAATCCGAGGAACAGAACTGTTACCAATCCGTAAATATAGTACCAAACCTGAACATAAATTGATTAAATATTCGAATTATTCAAAATTTTGTTAGTTAGAGAACCGAATCGGATCCGAACCGAAGTATTTGTGTACCTGAATTTATCTAAAAATAGATTTATATACTTATATATTAATTATTTTTATATTTAACGTATATAAAACATCAAGAATGATACTTTTAAATTGGTTTAAAATACTTGAAAATATATATAGATAGTCAAAAACAAATATCTGAAATAGTTAAAGTATACTCAAATCACCAGAAATACTTAAAATAATTATTGATTTCGTATCCAAAATTTTAAATCAAACCAATTGATATGTTAAGCTTAGATATTCTGACATATGTTATTTAAATTTATATGAGAAATTTAAAATATATAGTGATTTAAAACTTTAAAAATAATTTAAATAGGTTATCCAAACCCAAACCAAACCCGCAAAGATCCGAATCAAACTTAAACAAAAATTTAGAAACATCCTAATAGGACTGAAATCTTTGACCTCGAAAACCTGAAACGCAAACCGATCAGAACCAAACCCATATGGATGTCTGAAAACCCATCCTTAATCATTATTATATATCGTATAATTTCATCATATAATTAATCATATTTAATATGTAACATCATATAAGTAATCATATAATTAATAGTATTTAATACGTATCATCTTATAAATAATTATATATATTATATTTTAAAAACTTAATATAAAATATAAAAACCATAATTTGAGTTGGTATTTCAAATTGGGCTTTGAATTGTATTTTTCTTATATATATTGAAAAGATTATTTTATAATGGACTTAATAACTTAAGCTCATTACTTTTTCTGTTTAATATATACTACTATCTTTGTTTCCAAACAAAATTATTTTTTTTCTTAAAAGACTACAATCCATGTCTCCAAACACACCAAATTTTTTAATACTCTTATCCAAGTATCTAAACACACTGAAATTGTACTTCAGGTTTAATAAGATAGATAGTACCATATTTTAGATGTTTCTAAATTTGAACGATCTAGCACGATTTTTTTTTTTTGAATAAATGTTAAATTGTATTTATCCAAAAACGTTTTTACATATAATGCATCAATTAGCTGAAAATAAGAAGCTACTACATTTTAATCAAACTCTTGTGCTAAACCACATCCTTAAACCCTTCTCCATCCTCTGATCACCTTGACGACGAATAGATGACAGCCTATTCCTCACGTTTTTGTCTATAATCTTCTCTAACATGACATGAGGAAGTTGCTTCCCTCCATGACGCCTACTGTTCCTCTCTCTCCATATTGAGTGAGCTGCTGCCTGGAAGGTGTATCTCATCAGAAAAAGCTTAACTCGATCATAGCTTTCTACAAGCATAAGCTCCACTATATCCTCCCATCTTTCTGTGTATCCAGTACATAGCAAACCCCCTATAAGCTTCCTCCATATCGAACTTGAATACGAACAAGAGAAAAACAAGTGATTTCTTGTTTCCACTTCCTGATTACACAACACGCATACTGGATCAACTGCAGGATTCCATCTCAACATCCTATCACAAGTCGACAACCTATCCAGCATTGCAGTCCAAACATGAAACGAATATTTCGGCGTGGCATGCTTGAACCAAATGCACTTGCTCCATCTCTGCTTACTATATTCTTTACGAATCAACATCCAAGTATTATTTGAAGAAAAGATCGACTTGTAACACTCTGCTTTACTCCTCCATACTGCAATATCTTTCTCTTGATGATTCTCTGATTTAACTTTCTCTATTTCCTCTTCAACCATGTTCAGAAGCACAACTCGATGCCTTCTCCTTCTATGCTTCTGAACCACTTCTGCTACTGTCGAATTTTCTGGGATGCCCAGATCCATACATCCTCTTGTACCCAACACATCCCTCAAACGCCCCATTTTGCACCAATGATCAAACCAAAAATAAGTATTCTCGCCATTTTTAACCTCCACCCGATGAAAACTTTTAGCTGCATCTCTTGTCTTAAGAATTTTCTTCCACATCCAAGAGCCAACCGTAGTGGTTTCCTTTAGAGACCAGAAAGAGCCTTTTCTTATCAAATATTGTTGAACCCATCTCACCCATAAGGAATCTTGACCAGAAAGAACTCTCCAAAGTAGTTTGAGGCAAGAAACTTCATTCACTTCTTTCAAAGGTCTTAAACCCAGACCTCCTTCTTCTTTTCTTTTACAAACTTCCATCCATCCCACTTTTGATTTTTTTCGTACTTAACTCCGGACCAGACCACAAAAACGCTGCACACAGTT
This sequence comes from Raphanus sativus, assembly GCF_000801105.2. Taxonomy (NCBI): domain Eukaryota; kingdom Viridiplantae; phylum Streptophyta; class Magnoliopsida; order Brassicales; family Brassicaceae; genus Raphanus; species Raphanus sativus. The sequence goes on along the minus strand of NC_079514.1, from coordinate 50,865,689 downwards.
TCTCTATCCCATTTAGACATTGTCGAGGAAGCCTAAACGCTGATAACCAGAAATTAGTGAGGCTCATGATGACAGATTTTATCAACTGCAATCTCCCTGCATATGACAAAAACCTCCCATTCCAGTTACACATCCTGGTCATGACTTTCTCCATCAGCGGCAAGTAGTCTGCTACTGTCATTTTCTTGGTGAGTAATGGCAAACCCAGATAACGAACAGGGAGCTGACCTGCTTCAAACGGAAAGTTCTCTAAGATTGCTTTCTGACTTTCACTCGAGATCCCAGCCATGTATAACGTTGATTTCTCCAAACTAATCTTTAGACCAGAAAGCTTTTCAAATGCATCAAATACTTGAAGAATCCCTTCAACTGATCTCTTATGCCCATCTGAGAATACCATTATGTCATCTGCGAAGCATAAATGTGTCAAGAGAGCATTCTTGCATCTCGGATGATATCCCACCTTCCTGTCCATAACTGCTTTATCTAGCAACTTGGAGAGGACATTCATACAAATTACAAACAGCGAGGGAGATAGAGCACAACCTTGACGTAATCCTCTGGCACTGTTGAAATAACCATCAAGCTCTCCATTGACTTGCACCGAGAACGAGGCAGTCGATACACAGAGCTTGATCCAGTGGATGTATTTAGCTGGAAATCCCAAAGCTTCAAGCGTTGCTAAGAGAAAAGGCCATTGCACCGAGTCAAAGGCCTTGGAGATATCTATCTTCATGGCACACCATGGAGAAATCTCACTCTTGTGGTAGTCTTTGACTAATTCAGTAGCTAGCAGAAGGTTCTCCATCAACAATCTATCTTTAACGAACGCTGACTGATTAGCAGAGATGAACTTAGGCATTATACCTTTGAGACAATTGGCCATAATCTTTGAAATCACCTTGTATAGCACATTACATCACGATATTGGCCTGTAATCTTTCATTTCCTTCGCTGTATCTTTCTTTGGTATCAAGGCTAAGATTGTTGAATTTATACCTTTGGGGAGGAAGCCTTTAATGAAGAATGACTGAATCGCTACCACCACATCATTCCCTATTACCGGCCAAGCAGCTTTAAAAAACTCTGTGGTATATCTATCAGGGCCTGGTGATTTATTTGATGGCGTTTTGAATATCACCTCCTTTACTTCCTCTGCAGTAACTTCTCTGATTAGATACTCTTTATCCACTTCACTACACTGAAACTGAAGGAGATCACGCAGGATGTCTACGCTAGGCTCTTCATACTCCAGTGGTTTATAAGTAAGCAATTCAGTAAAGAATCTCTCAGCTTCGTCTTTTATTTCTTCTTCTGTAGAAGCTATACTGCCATCAGGTCGCATTACTTCCCTTATAGTATTCATCACTTCTCTGATTTTCGCAGCATTATGAAAGAACTTATTGTTCCTGTCACCAACCTCCAACCAGTGCATCTTTGATTTCTGCTTATACACATCCTCTTCAATATCAGCTAGTTTCTGCCACTTCTCTAGAGCATCGCACTCCTCTCGCATAGCTTCCGAGCTTGGATTCAGTAGAGTTTCTCCTTGCCTTTCACATAATGTTAAGAGAGCCTCCTTCGTCTGCTTGTGGATTTGCCCCAATTTATCTTTGCTAAGAGATCTCATAACTGGCTTGAGACCTTTTAGCTTCTTCCCAAGCCTATACAGAGCTGAGGTAGAATGAAAGAGACTATCAGTTCCTCTCCAGAATTCATCAACCATTGGTAGAAACTCCTCCATTGTGGCTATCACATTAGTGAACTTAAACAGCTTCCTCTTCTTTTGTTTCTCCTCCGTGTCAAAATGAATTCCGCATCTAAGGTGATCTGAACATCCTCCTGGCTCAAAGACACTATAAGCTCTTCCCAGATCATGAAGCGCAACATCATTAATCAGTACCCGATCCAGCTTCTTGCATATTAAATTTCCCTCCCTCTTGCTACACCATGTAAAAACAGGACCATGAGAACCCATATCCATTAGAGAGCAGTAGCTGACTAATTCTTGGAAATCCCTCATCCCTGCTGTCACATTAGGATTAGTATCATAGCCAGAGTGTTCTTCTCCTACAAGAGTCTCATTGAAATCTCCACAGATCAACCACTTCTTACCCCTAAACATTGGCGAGTCTTTATGATTTCTCAAATCCTCCCATAAGACCTTCCTTTCTTCCATTGTGTTCAGAGCGTACACAAAGGAACAAAACATCTCCTCTTCCATTCCTTCCAGAAGAACAGAACAAGTGATTAACTAACTGCTTTTGAAAACTGGAGTCATCCTTACAGACGGCCCCCATACCACCCATATACGCCCAAGATGATGATGCTCATAGTTAGCCATGTACGACCAATTATGAAAAACCGAGCTCATAATTCTACCTGCTTTACCTTCCTTCACTCTAGTTTCAATCAGACTTCCAAACTGTAGAGACTGCCCTTTGACCCATTCGCGGACTATTCCATGTTTTGACAATTTGTTAAAGCCGCACATGTTCCAGAAGAACCCAGTCATCTAGCATTACGAGGTTTCTTCTTCTTATTCAGATCACTCGGGCCATCTTCCCTTGTTCTCTGAACAGACACATCCGAAAGAAATCTATGTCTAGATTTAGATCCTCTTGGCAAATACTCTCTCAAACTAACAACTTCATCTTCTTGTGTTACCTCCATATCCAAATCTTCCTTATCCTCTTCCTCCTCATCTTTATCTTCTATCACCTCCTCTTCTTTATTACCAACTACCTTCATATTGCTATTCTCCTCCAATTTCTTAATACTACCTTCCTCTTCATTATTTACAGTTATTTCTCCTTCCTCTTCCTCTTCCTCCAGGCTCAGAACTGAAAATCTTGAACTGGATAGTATTGAAACCTGACCATACTCGAGATTTTTAGTAGCTACAGGAGTTCGACTACCCTTTCCTGGCGAAACTTCCACCCAATCTTTCTCACCCGTACTCTTCCTGATACTTCCTACTGCCGACTTCTCCAAAACCTCCATAATATTTGTATTTTTATTTATCACCGCAACCTTCTTAGCCTCCAACACAGTATCAACTTCAGATCTCACAACCTCTTCTACTTTCAACTCTCCCCTCTTCGCACTACTCTCTTCCCCATTAACCTTCTGCACTTCAACTTCTACTTCACTCGTTTCAATCTTTCTTCTGCAGTTACGAACCAGATGCCCCCATTTGCCACAGTGAGTGCATTTTGGTGGTAACCACGGGTAAGAGTATTCCACTAGCGTTATTTTCCCTTTGAAGCTGAAGTTCATCGATTTTGGTAACTCCTTTGAAAGATCAGCTTTGACAAACACCTTTGCCACCTTTAGGTTCAGACATTGCTCTGTTTCAGGATGTAGCCTCGTAGGTATACCCACTGAGCTTGTGACGAAGCTTAGCCTCTTCCAGGAGAACATATCCATCGGAACATTCTTCAGGTGAACCCATAGAGGTATCGAGTGCGTCTCCTGTTCAATATCCTCAGTTAATGGTGACCATTTCGCCATGATAACTGGAATTTCAGCTATGTTCCACATTGCTCTCCGAACAATCCTATTCCTCAGATCTGGGTTACTCACCTTGAACTTCATTGTTGTTGGATTGATCACATAGACGTCGATCATCTGCGATTTGTCGCTTTGAGCCCAGATCTTGTTGACAATCGCATGAACCTTGCCTATGTGAGGAGCTTTGTCGAGAAATCTTCCAATTAGGAAATCTTCCCAAAGAGGAGCAGCATCTTTGAAAACTTCATCTGGTACACTCACAGCCCATCCTCAATCTGAATATCCATCTCATACTTCTTTAGAATTTTCTTCCCTTGAACCGCATTCACCCACTCCCCAGTTTTCAGATCCGATCGAATCGACTTAGTTTGATTTAGATCCTTCACCTCCGATACCATAGAACCTTCCTTCTCCTCCGATACCATAGAACCTTCCTTCGCCTCCAATACCATAGAACCTTCCTTCGCCTCCGATACCATAGAACCTCCAGCCTCCACCATCTCCGATAAGTTTGGAATCACTTCTTCCATAACCGTAACCCCCGATCTTTGTTCCCCTACCTCCAAGCGCAGTAGATGATCTCGATCCCCCATCAAAGGACCAGATCCTGCACCGAAATCACCGAGATCCGTAACCGTAACCACCGTACTCACGATCACCTTTAATTTCGCCAAAATCGCCTCTTAGCAAAATGCAGCGTTCAATTTCTTTTTTCTTCGATGTATCTTTTCTAGCACGATTTTTTAAATGCATAAGAGAAGATTTTGTATGATACATTAAACTCAACCCCTTATATATCAACCATGAACATTATAACATTTTTATTTTTAGAATTTTTAGAAAAATAAATTAGTCTTTCTAAACATATATTATATTTTTATTTTGCAAATTCTACATGTAGATCTATTGTTCTGCTTTTTAGAATATTTATATAACATGACTGGTTTTTAAATGTATGATATCTTATATTTAATTTATCTGGTTTGTTCATTTAATTGGATTGGTTTGGTTTGGTTTAATATTTTATAAAGTTCTCATTTTAGACATGCATATATACAATGTGTTACAATATATAGAGTAGGTGAGTTTCTTGAATATAAAACAGTCATGATGATATATATGGTCAAATAAGTTGACATTGTCATGTGTATTAGTCATAAAGTAAAGATGTCGTATGTGATATTGTCATATTGAGTATATGTATTGTCGTATGTACCGATTATGGTTTTATATCTGATCCTATTTGAATTTTATA
>NC_079514.1:50857655-50860821 GCF_000801105.2 Raphanus sativus | reverse complement strand
GTTATATATTTTAATTTGAATAAAATAATATTTGAAACTTAAATAAGATATGGTTTGAAAGTTGAGGTCGGATCATAATTTTAGTTTGTTTTTTTCGTTTTGGTCAAAACAAACCAATAATTTAAATATGTAATTTCAGTACCAATCAAAAAGCGACTTGACTCCAGTGAAAAGATAACTACTTGACTACAATGAAAAAATAAGATTAGATTAGAGTGAGCTATAGCATCAGATAGCTATTATAGTACTCTGCAACCACCATTTACCAAATTGCTTGAAATTTTTTAAAGTAGACCAGAGAGCAACCGACTCATTTCCCATCTCAATGAACTCCTTCTTTCCTGTGGTGGTTTTGGCTTAAGCACTTCTTAGAGTGTATTTAACTTGACAGAATGAATGAAACTGGAAGCTTTTTAAACCCATCCAGAACCATATATGAGCACTCAAAAAGACCAAGTGTATAGTTTGATAAATAAAGGCCAAAAGGCCGTAACCTAGAGCAGACCTTAACGTGACAACTCCAATAACTTACACACTGAGATTCCCTACAGATAAACCACTCCAGAACTATATTATTCCGAGCAACTACAATATACATATGTTCCATTCTAAAACAACAACCCATAACCATAACCGACCTTGTATGATTCCTTTAGAGAACCCAGACTCGTATTGAAACATTTAAACACCATTTGTGTTTTACCAGAGTACAATCCTGATACATCGTCAAATCTACATCATTCTTTCCCAAAAATAGCGAGATCCAAACTAAAGCTCATGGATTTTGACTTTGTATCAAAGAAACCCAATCTTTATGACTTCTAGCAATTAAATGTGTACCTTTCTTGTTCCAGTAGTGAACTCTGAATGTTTCCGTAACGTAGTTTCAGTAGCTCTGTTACTATCACCACCAAAACAGAATACAATTTATAAAAACTTTGCAAACGATCTCAACCTAGAAAATGAAGAACATGAACTTTCACCCCTCACCAACTTGAAAAATACCCAATAACATCTTGTTCAAATAAATTATGAATAGCAAAGTCAAAGGTAACCTTAAACCACGGACTGAAAAAAAAAGTTCATCATAACTGATGATCGAGGAAGAAGCACAGACTTTTGCAGATAGTTGAGACCTGCGGCTTTGGCCGTTTCTGGCAAATACAGAGTGTGAAGACCTCTGTTCCAAATACAGAACTTCGAAAATAACCAAATCCTGCGAAGATCAAATCCCCAATATCTGCATAATGAGGCAATAAAAACCAGTCAAAATGTAAACCAAAGTTTGAAAATCCAATCAAAACCTTTCTGGATCCATAACATCAAACAATGAAAACTTCCTTGATGGTTCTATGGCAACAATGCATGAATCCATAGTAAGATGCCCTGAAATCGAAATCAACATCTTGATCTGTATCACTCCTTTCCTTGGAAACAGCCGTTTTTGATTCTTGATGTTATTTCCTTTCATCGATTTGTAAAAGAAGACAAATCGATCGCATCTTTCTCAAACATACGATCCTTGGAATTCAGATCATAACGGAGAAACCTAATTGTCGTTGCGAGAAAAATAAAAGAAAAATTAGAAAAACAGAATTTAATAAAACTCATAGGTTTAAAATATTCCAGTGGCACAGATTTGTAAATATTGTTGAAACAGAAGGACACCTCAAAAAAGGGTCTTCTGTTTTAATAGTATTGATTACAGATGCAATAAACTTAAAGTCATAATTATTTTTACAGTGTAATCATATGGAGAATTATAATATATAGCTAGAAGACAAAGTTACAAAACAGATTTGCTCGATAAATATGGTAGTGTCGTATTAAAAATTTAACGAGGTACCTACATACAATGCATTATATATTTAATGGAAAATGCCATTTGATTATTATTAGGCTTTAGAATTTGTTTTAATGTCAGTGGCAATCTCTTCTAAATATTTAGAAAAAGTTGGGTTAAATTCTAATTGTATTTCTGTTTTAATAGATTAAAGTAGGTTTTGACTTGCACGCCCGTGCGGATGTATTTTATAAAATATATTGCTATTTATTTTTCATATTAATATTAGAGTTGAACAACAAAATGAATCTAAAAAATTAAACCAATCTCGATCCAAAATAGTAGTATCAAATCCGAACCAAAATTAATTAAATATTCAAATTTTTTGAAATTTTGGTATTTATAGAACTGTAATCCAATCCGATCCGAACAAAACTATTTTGGATAACCAAAGTATCCGAAATAGACTTACATACTTATATATTAATCATTTTAAGATTTAATGTATATAAAAACATCCATAATATATATGATACTTTTAAGTTGGTTTAAATACTTGAAAATAAACATAAAAAGTCAAAAGTAAATATCTAAAATAGTTAAAGTATATCCAAAACATCAAAAATACCTAAAATAGTTATTGATTATCTATCCAAATATTTAAGTCAAACCAATTTTTATGTTAAGTTTATTTATTTTGACATATGTTATTCAAATTTATATGTAATATATTATTTTGTTTCTATATATTGAGAAATTTAAATTATATAATGAATTTTAAAATTTTAAAAATAATTTAAATGAGTTATCCCAAGCTGAACCGAACCCGCAAAGATCTAAATCAAATCCGAAGCAAAATTTAGAAATATCTGAATGAGGCTGAAATATTTGACCTTGAAAACCTGAAATCCAAATAGATCTGAACCTAATCAGAATGAGTATCCAAACGTCCATTCCTACTCAAAACTTTAGAACTTATACTACTATCATATAAATAATCACATATATTATATTTGAAAATTTTAATGTCAAATACAATAACCATTATTTTTAGCTGGTATATGAAATTGGAATTTGTATTGTGTTTCCTTATATATATTGGAAAAAATATTTAATAATGGTTATTGGAAAATATTAAAATTTTGAATATATGTATATTTTTGAATCAGTTTTTGATATAAATTAATTTTAGATTATTATTTTGATTTGAAATATGTATATAAAGTTTAAATTTTATTTTATGATTATTTTAGATAAAAATTGTTTTCAGATAATTAGATTAACTCATTTTCGTACATTCTAAATCTGGTCTAAATAGATAGTTCCTCGTAATATAATAGCAAATTTTTTTAATAACATAAATAATTTTTTTCTTAATATACT
>NC_079514.1:50847812-50857555 GCF_000801105.2 Raphanus sativus | reverse complement strand
TATAAGTACAATGGCGATTTCTTATCAGTGTTCTAATCATTTTCGTATTTAGTAATTAGATATTTTATTGATTGCAGGGATTTTATACCTTGGTATATTCTTTTTTAAAATTCGTAAGTGGAAAGATATTTATAAAAATTTATGAAGAAGGAATGTTAAAAACAGAACGTATCACACTAAACTACTAAAGATATATGCTAGATTTTAGGTGTAGATATGTAAAGTAGTTAATATGGCAGCATTTTTTTTTCAAACGACTTATAAACTGTTTTATTATTATTTGGAAACCGAGATTTGTTTTTAGAAAACTACATTTTATTAAGTCAATGGCATGCGATGGTAATTATTGTGGAAAACTTAGGGTTAAAATGTACTTCAGTTTTAATAAATTAGATTTAAGTTTGTATATTTACTAAATAAAAATATCATTATCAATATATCTAACCAGATTTTAACCAATAAAAAAATAGTTTAAAATAAAAAGTTAATAAATTTTGTATTGAATTTATAAAACGGCATTTATTTGGAAACAAAAATTTTGCTTTTAACGGCATCTAATTTGAAACGGATGGAGTATACGATCTTGAAATGTATCACGTATATGCATTTTTATCATACTTGAGTGCCTTCTTTAGTAAATCCCCTGCAAGGTAATGACTATGACACGCATCACGCGACAAAGTTACACAAGTTGTTCGTGTCAACCCCTTAGGCAATTACTAATATTTACACAAGTTGTTCGTGTCAATCCCTTAGGCAATTACTAATATGCCTTAATGGGATCAGTAATGTATCACCAACTTATAAGTTTGCGATTCCATAGTTATGAAGAGGTAAGTGAGCCCAATTGAAAAAAAAAAGTGATTCCATAGTTATCAATTTTTGTAATCTCACTTTTTATTAAAGCTGGATACTCGGTTTGGAAAATGTCATCGAATTGAACCTACCTACCCTATATTAACCAAGGCTTATAAAGGTCTCTAAACAATTATAGGAATCCTGCAACATTTACAAAAAAAGGGGAAAGTATGTTAAGTTTCCTTTTCTTGAAAAAAAAAAAATTCGGTCAAGTATTTGATAAAGGAAATTGAAAATTGGAAACTTAAAATCTCAAGTGTGTTATAAATAGAGAGGTGGTCTCTATCTTCAAATCATCCTGAAACACAAACATAATTGAGAGCTTGTTATTGAACAGTATAACATGACTTATATAGCCATATCAAAGCAACACTTTTTTTTAATTGGATCCTGAACGCTTGGAAGAAGAACTAGAAAAGGAAAAAAAACGGTCCTTACTTAGGTAAACTTCTGTCCGAAAAAATGATTCATCAAAATAAGGGAGGGAGGGAGGGAGGGAGGGAGGGAGTACTCTTGAACCCTAAACAACTAAAATTTGGTCCATCCCTATCCTTGCTTCCCAAGATTCGATTTTTCTTACAATCATGGCTACCAAATTTAACGGTGCTCCCCTTCCACGTTTTGAGATCAAACCTACTGCTAAAGCTCTTGAAGATGATGATGAGGCAACACTTAGACTTAAATCTAAAAATGTACATGTCATATATGGGATTGGAACAAAGCCCGGCTTCCCTTTGGATACAACATGTCAACTCTGTTTACTAAAATCCAACAAGGATTACAGAAGCTTGATTCTGCTCTGACCATCAACACCGTGGCGGCGGCTTCTGGTGATATCCACACGTTAGCCGTCAACGAAGCAGAAGCTGAGTCAAGGTATCAGATCCTCGAGAAGGATGACCGTGTTAAAACATTCAACGTTCCATCAAGAGAAGTAACCTGCGACGCCTGTCGGAAAAGTTTTCCACGTTGCAACCATGAAGATGATAATGATGAATATACAAGAGTTCATGCGATTTTAGCGAGGGAGATGAGGTTTCTTAACTTCGATCATCCACCTCCTTGTTATCTTCTCCTCATATCTGGTGATGAGAAGTTTGACTCTTCTTTGAGTTTCATGGCCAGCCGTGGATATAAGGTTTTGCTCTCATCTCCAGATGGTAACACTTACAGACAAAGAGCAAGTGAAAGATTGAAACTCATCTGGCACATATAGCAAGGTACCGTTTTAGTTTAATGCTTTGATTTGTACCTGCATCTATGAAACTTTTTGTAGTTTAAAAGATTTATGCAGATTCAGTTTTCTCTTTATCCTTTTACTTTCAGTTTGTTCTTAGTTTACAAATACAACCGTTTGGCTTAAATCTTTTTAATAAAACATGTAGAATTCTCGGTTAAAGAATCTTATAATAATTATCATAATTTTGTAATAGATAAGATAAACTATGCTGAAAAAAATTAATATATAAAACTTGTAATGAACTATATAAGAGAGATGAACAACACAAGTTTATAGTAGATCACAGAGAAAGCCTCTATAATTACAGACACTTCCAGAGAACAATCATATATAATAACACTACTAAAAGGAGAATATGAAATTCCCTTAGAGTGTCCACCTCATTTAATTAAATCAGCCAATAGCATTAGAGGTATGTCGCCACGTCAGATATGAGTTCGTGTAATTGGGCTTCATGATTTTACAGCAGCCCGTTTGACTATTCCTAATTTTTCTAAGCCCAGAACCGTTTCATGTTTTCTGCGAGACCTTTCATCTTCCTTATCTTCGTTCTTCCTCCTCACGATCAATCAATCCTCTCCCCACACCTTAATGCTCTTTAATCAATCCTGTTGCTGTATATTTCACTGACATCTCCTCGGCCAGTCCTATGGAGATCTGCTCAGTCCTCAAAGCTTTGAGCGTCTGCTTATCGGACGAACAGGTATCATCTTTTAAAAACTTCCTCTTCCATGATCCAAATCAGTCTCTGTAATATTATATGCACTAAAAACCACAAATTCCAATGCAGCAATGGCAACACAAAGAAGAGGAGGAGCTTTTTTGAGAGTGCTATTGAGGTACGAGAGAGAGCAAAGTGTGAAGGTGGAGAGAGAGAAGCTGCTAGGATGTGTCTTCAAAGCGTTGTTTAGATCAGGCATACTGTGGTGACAAGGCTCTGGCATTTTTAGGAGGCAAGGAATGTGAAGAAAGGTGAGGAGCGTATGGGTGTCGTTATGGTGTTAATTGATGATAAGGTACTTCATATTTCAATTGAACCTTAAAGCTTTATTGTGATCACATTTAGAGGTAGTTTATCTTCCTCACATCTTTAGAGGTAGTTTATCTTCCTCACATCTGATTGCTTTTTATTAATCGCAGGCTATCCTAATTCATGGTTCTATTAGCGTACATAGTACTGATTTTGTTGCACAATTTCAGGTTCTCTGACTTCATCCATTGATGTATCTTGGTAAGTTAGACTTGATTTGTCAATTTATAAAATATGTCTGTTTTTTTTTTACAAATAATTTGATCTTTCATTTCAGTATCTTTCCATAACACGAAGTTAGTGGAAGGTTGTTAGTTGCTACATGAATGGATAATAGTCTTGCCTAAAACACGATGCTTAGATTAATTGATCTATTTTCTTTTGCTTAATGGAGATCTTGAGTGGTCAATTTAAATTTCTGTTCTAAATCTCACTCCCTATGATTCGTATTTGTACTTAGGTGGCAGGAGCTCTATAAGCAGTTGAAAAGGAATAACTTTCTTGAGTAGTAAGTGAAGTTAGGGAGTAATTAGCAAAAACACATCATGACAACGACCTCACTATCATAACTCTGAGTTCATTTCCTTTCATCCTATTAAAACTAAATTATTATTTTTCAGTAGGCTCCTGAAAGTGCTCCCAGTGAAGAAGCAGCCATAACAACAACACCACAGTGTTTCCAAGACATTGTTGGACGCCTATTCAACTGGAATGAAGACCTCCACCACTCCGATATCGGAAAGATTAAATGACATATATAGGAACCTATGTCGGATGAGTGTAAGTCATTGTTCCTTCTACTCTTTTTTTATTATTATTAATTTGTACTTCCCAACTCTGATTGATTTGGGTGAAGCTTTTAGCTTTTATTGTCCTCTCATGTTTGATTATGCTTACACTACTGTGTGCATAGTTCTGTTTCATCGTTTAGAGGAAGCCACCCTAAGGGAATGTATATAAGTTTCTCGAGGTTCATGTTATCTGGCAAAATTGGAATCAATAATGATATCCTCCAAAATTATTTTGTTGCTTTTTGTTTAGTTCTTGGGTATGGTGAACTTCTCTGTGTACCTTTTATGTCTTCTTTTCAGATTAGTCCTTTAACAGCCTTATGAATCCAGTTTGGGGGTATTTTATTAAATTTAGTTTTCTTCATTAGCTGGTAATTGCTAAATAGTGATCTTTCATGATCTGGTCATACTTATCTGTTTTAAAGTAAATGTGGCGTTGAAAAGTGTTATATTGGTTGTCTCTCAGATCTTTCCTGTATGCACACAGACTCTTTATAGATAAAAGACTCATTTGTTGCAGTGTTTAAGTGTTTATCAATACCTGGTTGTGAATGTTTTCGTTGGTGCGGATGGATTCAACTTCTTCTTATGATCAGAATGATGAAATGCTTGACGATTAGATTCAAGGAGAAGAAGCTTCAGAACTTTGTCTTGCTGGAAAGAGAAGAAAAAAATTGAAAGATCAAGCTCTGCTCTTCTACCAAAACCAAGGTAATTAATTGCTCATAGAGCAAAGGTATGGGAACTATTTATCCAAAAAAGAAGATGATCCTTTGCAATGCAATTGTTAATTCTGTGAATTTTCAGAAGCTGAAAGTAGCACTTGAAACATGTACGTGTTCTCCACGTGAATAACTGAATGTATTTTGGTTCCTTTTGTATTTGATTCAGTATGAGATACAATATGTGTTTGATTAAGACATTTAGATAGGAACCTACACCCATCCAACCTTGAAGAAGCGGAGCACGAGACGGGCTACAAGTAGACAGATCACGTGCTCTGTTTTTTACAACTGAGATGAGCCTCTCAGGGAACGTGAAAACGGCATAGACATAAAGAAGAAGCTTTGCTTTATTGTTCTTGACTACGAGCAGGAGCTTGTGACAGCCAAAACGAGCTCAGCTCTTGACAAGAACTACGAGCTACCTGGTGGGCATGCGATCACCATTGCTTCTAAGCTGTTCTATTACCTGGTGGAGAATGCAGGTGTGAAAAAAAAAACATATAACTCCTTAATGTTGGACATCATAGTAAGAATCTAAAATATTGTCCATAACACATATTGTGAACTAAAAATAAAAATAAAATATCAAATAACTATGGTCTGAAATGATAAAAACAACATAAAAAGACCAAGAAAATTTAAAAACTACGGTGACTGAAACCAATATTATTTTATTAGAAACAAGAGAGGAAAACGTTAAAAACAGCAATAATCTTTATATATAAAAGAGAGTTTCAATTTCTCATGGGTGTCCACATGGGATGCCACATAGATAATTCGACTCTCCTGCTGCTGACACCTGTCACGGATGGCCTGAACTCTGCGTTTCATTAACTGTATTTTGGGCTTCATTGTTTTTTGGGCTTCGTGTCTCTACCGTTTCGACCCGTTGTAATTGTTTTCGCATGTAGACCTAATTCGATATTATGTTATCTTATTCATGCGGCGGCGGTGACTTTTCTGCTTCCTTCGTGAATATGAACTGCCGGAGTTACAGATTCATCTTAAATTCATTGATTCAATCACACATGATACATCGCCGTCTTCAATGCTTAATTTCGTCTCTATAGACGGTGGTGGCTCCATATAAATATATGTGAGCATCGATTTTCTCTTACACATCTTCCTGATCGCTTCTTTCGGTAGCTCTTGATCTTGCTGCCATTTTCCCCCTTTTCTAAAGCGTGTCCTTCACAGAGGCCATTGTATCTGCTCCAAAACCAAAATCGATCAATCAAGCATAGAAATTCGATAAGATGCGAGATCGGATGATGCAAAGTAGCTTACACTTAGGGGCAGGTGAAGGAGAGACGTAGGGATTGAACTTCGGCGGCATGGTGGTCGGTGCATCGCAGGAGATAGGAGGCAGAGGAGGAGTGACGCCGTTGGGTTCAAGCTTGGGGTAACGAGCGTAGTCAGAGGAGTGAGGAGCTATGGAGTCCGACGCGGCGGAAGTTGAGATCCGGCTGCCATCGTGATTCTCTTGCCTACTCATGCTTTGATTCTTTTTCTTCTTCGCGATTCTCTCTTCTCCTTCTTTCAATACGCTCTCCCTATATTAATTAATCGTGGCTTGACCAAATTTTTTTTATTTTCTTTTGGTTAAGTAATGAGAAACACGGTTCGAAATTAGCAAACTACGAATGAATTAAAAGTGTCAGTCGGTGTTGCGTTGGCATTATTAATAAATGTCGGACTATATTATTTGATGTAGTCTCTTTGTCACAGTCGGTCAAAATATGTATCGTAATGTCAACAATTTTTAGAAAAAATAGTTCTATATAATATCATCCACTTAATTATATATATTTTAATTGAAAATAAAACTAAAATATTCGATTCTCCTTTATTCTTTTAAGATATAAAATATTAGTTTTCACTACTTTTCACTATACATAAATAAATATCAAAATTTACTTCTATTTATAAGTATTTATAAAAAACGGCTGAATTATGATGAGTTACTTTTTAGTTTTAAACTTTTAATATATAAAAAAACGTTTTCTTTTGCGCAAATAGTCAATAGACTTTTTAATTTCAGCATGTGGGTTATGTTTGATATTTTTTTTGAACAAATGTTTGATATTTAAAATGAAAATAAAGAACAATGATAATGTGTGTAAGACTAAGCTGATAACACATTTAATAATTAACTCATCTTCCATACAATAAAAAAACACAAATATAATTATGACAAGAAGGAAAAATAAAGAAAAATATTATTGCAGTGTTACGTTAATCAGCAGAAAAATCGAAACTGTAGACACTTTTAAATTTGTTTACGAGCAAAAGATAAGAAACAATTCTTTTTTTTTGAAACTAAATAAGAAACAATTCTTAAGAAAAAGAAAAGAAGAAGGATAAGAATTTAACACATGAAAGCAAAGAATCATCCTTTTCTCATGTCTCAATCCAAAAAGTTGTTTCTTTGGTTTGGTCGTCTTCATTCAGTTTGGTGTTTGGGAATTTTCTTTGGGATTTAAAACAGATTATACATATATTACATGAAGCTGTTGTTAGAATTTCCTCCAAGACTTTTATGTACAGACTGGCATACGAAATTATGCTTTATGGGTTAGTTGTGCTTCTTGCAAAGGATGTCCTCAAACCAATGAGATACAAGTAAAGCTTTCATGTCCTTTTCATTTCTTAATTTTCTGATTTGAGATTAATGTGCTGCTATGTTTGCATATTCAGTTGGATTACTTTGATTCAGAGAGCTCAGTAACAAGGACACCGATCTCATGTGTCTAAGATGCAGCTGGGATGTTCAGTCTTCTGATTCAAACTGTTCTATGTCCCAGTTGTTTTACAGGTTGGCAGATAATAAATATTTTAACTCGATTTTTTCTCTAAACTAAAATATAATTCTTTTTGGTTAACGATTAATCTTTTGTGATTTTGTAGTGTGATAGTAACTATTTTTAAGAAAACCAGAAGACAAATTACCTAACATGCAATTTACTTAATTGAAAAGATTTTAAGGTTCATGTGTTTTGAAATTCTGTATAAAATGATTTGAGTTTAAAAAGAAATATCAATTCAAATAATTAATGAATCAATTAGCCATTTTTGGATAAAAATGGTGAAGATACTTATAAAATATTATTTGAAATGAAAGGTGACAACTTGAGAAACATGTCGAGAAGTTGTAGGGATTTGTTAAAAACAGGGAAGCCCTAAGCTAAGCAAAGCTAAATCAAAAATCCTTTACCACCTCCATAAATAAAGTAGGTAAATATTATTGGTTAACCACTTTTCAATAAAATTAAAGTATCTTAAAACTATCAAATTATCTTATGTTTTGAAACATCAAAATTTCTTCAAAACATTTTCTATTATACAACGGAGGGAGTATGATATTAAAACAAGAGGATACAAAAAATTGTTGTGGCTAACAAAGAAGAAGAGTTCCAAATGATGATGTAAAATAAGCTAAATAAAGAATGAAATCCAGATTTTTAAATTAATCTTATATGTAACTAAACTTAATACTTTTCAATCAAATAAAAAAATAGCTATTACACTTTCAAATTGTCATGCATATGTTCAAACTTAGATTGTCCTGCATATATTTAACATTAAAGTTTCGTGCGTATATTTAAACTTAAATTTATTTTATAATAACCTCAAAATTAACTATGTAGAGCTATTAATTTGATTGAAGATCTCTATATCATTGATTTCTAAATAATATTGATACATGTTCTGAATTATAAAACCACAACAAAGTCATATTTAGACTTAATAAAAAAACAAATTCAGAGCTAAACTAATATTTAAATTTTAAGTTAATAAAAATTATATTAAATATTTACTCTAACTATTTTAACTATTTTTGGAATAACATCCCGCCCGTAGGGCGGGCCGACCCTAGTAATTAATAAGATATAGATAAATTCTCTCACACAACAAAAAAAATACACACAAATAAATATAAAGATAAATATAAACAATATAATAGCAAAAAAAAACAATAATATTGACAAGGATAAAATTGACGAGGGGTTTGAGACCAACACAACTTTCCTTTGGATCACGTCCAGTTTCGTGGAGGATGCTCAGTTTAGTGCTACAACTCAGCCTACTCTTTCTCATGCATCTCCTGAGTCAGATTCCCTTTGGAGACAAGTATCTTATCAACTCATGACCCTAGATTGTGTAATTTTTACGGGTGATCTACTGTGGAAGACATCATCATAATGTGTCGATTAATTAAAACATCACAAAGTTTTATCTGCTGCCTCTTTGTTTGTGTTTGTTTTTGGCCTTCATCTTATATGCATGAGCTCTTCACATGTAACAATATTTGTTTAGTTATGTTGAGATCTTTACTCATTTGGTGTTATTAAATCCTTTAATTATTTACCACAAACCTCTTTACTCCAACAAAATGAGCTAAAATGTCACCTACTCAGTCTTTCATGGAAGCTATTTATAAAGTGAGTATCAAACAATTTAATAAGAGAAGAAAGAAAACAATGATAATCCTAATTGCTCTGGAGAAGTGTTCAATATAAACACAGATTCCATTCTACTAAGAAGCTATAAAAAATTCTATAAAAAAAAGCTATAGAATAAGGAAGAAGCTTATTAAATATAAAATTGAGGATTGTTTTGAGGAATTTAAGTAATAAAAACATAGATCATGTCTTGAGATGCGTACACATTCGACATTTAATTTTTTTCTGAAAGAAACAAAAAAAATCTATTCACGATATAACCCCTACAAAAAGAATAAAATCTTATCAAAAGAGAAAATATTTAAATACATTTGAAATTAGAAAAAAATAATCCAATTATATATAAAAAAACATTTCATCTGATTCATGAGTAATACACTTAGGTTTAGTATAAAAGTTAATTAAAAAAATTCAGTATAATTTAAATTTATTTATGAATAATAGGTCACAAGATTCAAAATATTTTAAATTGTTTGGCCTTCAGTAGATCTATTGAGAAATTGTATGTACATCAAATACAATATTAATGGTTAAATGTGTATATTATTAGGCTGTAATTATCAAGCTAAGCTTAACCATTTCAATATAAAACCAAGATTTAATATTCTACAGGAAACCAAAATATTGATCAAACTA
>NC_079514.1:50828556-50847712 GCF_000801105.2 Raphanus sativus | reverse complement strand
ACGCGATCTAGGTCCAGCTAAATACTTCTTGGGATTTGAGATTTCTAGAACAGAAGCTGGTATCTCGATTAATCAACGCAAGTATGCCTTGGAGCTTATTGAAGAAGCAGGCTTACTTGGTTGTAAACCGCTTTCTGTTCCTATGGAACCAAATGCTAAACTTTCTACTACTACTGGCTCTGCTTTACCTGATGCTGCAGTATACAGAAGAATTGTAGGACGCTTGTTATATCTTACTCACACGAGGCCAGATATAACATACGCAATCCACAAGCTCAGCCAGTTTATGTCTCATCTTACCGACATTCATCTTCAAGCAGCTTATCGAGTCCTTCGTTATCTCAAGGGTGATCCAGCTCAAGGACTCTTCTACTCTGCTTCGTCTCCGATGAAGCTTACAGCTTACTCCGATGCCGATTGGGCTGCTTGTCAAGATACACGTCAATCGATAACAGGCTACTGCGTGTTCTTAGGAGATTCTCTTATCTCGTGGCGGTCAAAGAAGCAACAGACAGTGTCCAGGAGTAGCTCTGAAGCTGAATATCGAGCCATGGCGGATGCTACATGCGAACTCATTTGGTTAACCACTGTGTTAACTGAACTGCATTGTCCACCATTGGCTCCAGCTACTCTGTTTTGTGACAACCAATCTGCGTTGTACATTGCCTCTAATCCAGTCTATCATGAGCGCACAAAGCATGTGGAGATTGACTGTCATGTGGTTCGTGAGCGCTTGAAGAGTGGCTTCTTGAAGACTCTCCATGTCAAGTCTCATCTTCAGTTTGCGGATGTTCTTACCAAGGCTGTACAACCGAGTCTCTTTCGAAGTTTGATAGACAAGATGGGAATACATAGCTTATGTCTTCCATCTTGAGGGGAGGGTATTAGAGTTATGTAAACCAAGTTCTGGTTAGATTGGTTAAGGTTTCCTTTCGCCTAACCAATGGTTTAGTTTCATATCACTAAACCGTATGTATATATACTCGTCTCTGTACAGTTTGTAACTAACTTGAACATTTCATTCATGAATAACAAACTCTTTTACATCTCTGTTCAAGATTCTAATAATTTCTTGCAGGCCTGTTATTTGAGGATGATGGGTTATATATAATTTATATAGGCTGGAAAAAACGATGGTAAGGTGTTGCCATGAAGTTTGATTCTGATTTTGTCTCTGTTTATTGTAAAGTAAGTTGATGGAAAGGATTTGCCATGGAATTGTGAATCTTTTTCCTGTTTACTTAATAGCATTTTAGGATATTACAACCAAAGCCTCGTCTTTTTGTTATCTTCGTCATCAATAAGAAGTATATATTTACACCGAAAGCATGTTCGCTACGTTATCTTCCTCTTCAATGTAGAAAGTGACTCTTCCTGTTTCCATGGAGCTCTGAATCGAAAGCCTCTTCTCTTCGTCATGGATGAGTTGATTTTTGCAGGTTCAACACAATCAGAAATATAAAAAGCTTCACAAAACAAAATCAACGGCAGTGGATCTCAAGGACCTACAATTGGTAAGAGCTGAGAACGATCAACTAGACCTAACTAATGAGAATATATTCTAAATTAAATTAAAGCTCATGTCATATGTTTGTGTATGAATGTTACTTGCAGTTGGTCGACATGTTACTTGGTTTAGTTAATCCGTCCATTGGTTCTTGGTTTACCATAATAACATATCTGTTACCGACTCAAACTTTACTACAGACAACCTTTTAGACACTTTTGCTTCTTTTTGTTTCTTTTGTGCCAATCTAAATACAATTAAAATTATAAACTCAACATAGTCTCTTTTAGGTAACATCACCAGGACAGCAAGAGTGCAGAAGTTATCATCAGTTAGGTCCGTTACATATGAAAATTAACATTGGACTTCCTCTTCCTACATCCTCAATCTTGTTTGGACAGATACATCCGAAACATCACAGGTCATGAAAGCACTGGAGCGGATTACCAGGATCGTGGTATGTCTACAGGGTTTATTGTGAGAAGTGTGGTGATCGATCTCGAGCTGAAAGATTGTTGGGCCTGAGCCCAAGAGGAGTTCTAAAGAAACGCGAAGTAAGACAGAAGCTGACTTGGGCCGGTGATGGTTTAATGAGCCCAAGTGTACGAGATCAGGAGTATGTGCGCGTCGCAGAGGATAATATCTCGCGTAACAAACTCTGATCATCGTCTTCCTCTTTATAACCTGTAAAACAGAATAGAGAGAGAATCAATCTTGTATCAGAGAATGAGAGCTTCTGTAAATCACTAAAGAGTATAGTGGATTACCAGGTGCCGATCCTGAAGGAGATGTACCTAGTCTATTGACAGGGAACTCTAAAAGTCTTGCTTGCATTCGCTTTCTTTACATCTATCGTTTGTACTTGATCCGATTGTGTTGCGGAGTCGCGACCTACACACGAGAGCGAGAGAGTCAAACATACGTGAGAGATAGCAGAGAAGATCGATATCTTCTACAATTGGTATCAGAGCATAGGTCGAACAAGGGAGGGGGAAGATCGAGGAACGCTTCGATCAAACCACCGACTCCGAGCAAGCAAGGGTTACAGATCTTCTTGATCTAACAAAGGAAGTATTCTAACTCAATAGGTCTACTTTCTAGGGATATCGATAGGAGATAGATCAAAGATTGAGTTGTAGTACTGGTTTACTGGTGTTTGCGATTTTGTTATCTGCAGGTATCAGATCAATCAATGGATCCAACACGAAGAAAGTTCGAGATCGAGAAGTTTGACGGGAAAGGCGATTTTGGGCTATGGAAGTTCAAGATGTTAGCTCAATTAGAAATACAAGGGCTACTGTCAGCTCTAGAAGAAGATTCATCATCATCGTCGATTGAAAGTTCCGTAAAACACGATGATGATGATGGAGATAAAGACAAGAAGGTGGATCCAAAGAAGGTAGAGAAGGATCTTCGAGTAAGAAGTCTACTCAGCATATGCCTCAGCGATGTGATCCTAAGGAAAATCATGCACGAGACAACGGCACTAGGGATGTGGAGATCCCTGGAGAAAGATTATCAGACTAAGTCTCTTCCAAACATAATCTACCTCAAGAAGAAATTTTCGTGTTACAAGATGGAGGAAGAAAAGACTATGGAGGAGAACTTCGATCTATTTCTGAAGTTAATCGACGACTTAACAAGCATCAAAATCACCATATCAGATGAAGATCAAGCCATACAGCTGTTATCAAGCCTTCCACAAGCGTATGAGCCTTTGGTTCATACATTACAGTACGGAACAGGGAAAGATACACTGACTGTTAGTGAAGTAATGGCGTCAGCTTACTCTAAAGAGGTGGAGCTGAAACAGAAGGGACTAGCTACTAAAGGACGATAGTCAGAAGGTTTGTACACAGAGGCTAGAGGAAGGACGTCTACGAGAAGCAGCAGAGGTGGTAACAAACCATGGCAAAATAGGAACAAGGGGAAAGCTAGATCAAAATCAAGAAGCAGGCCAGCAGGAAAATCAGATAAAACATGCTGGATCTGCGGAAGCGATTCTCACTGGAAAAGGGACTGTCCAGAGAAGAGAGACAACGCACAACAGAGCAAAGGAACCACTTCAGTAAATGTTGCTCAGAATCTACCTGGACCCCTGGTTCTAACCGCAAGCTTATACGTGTCTGAAGATGAGTGGGTGATTGACTCAGGGTGCACATTTCATATCACACCTAGACGTGAACTGCTATCTAACTTCGTTGAGATGAGTGGCAACAAAGTTATGATGGGAAACAACTCATTCTGCATGGTTAAGGGAATGGGAAACATAACCATTGATAGTAGTGATGGTTTGGTGATAGTATTAAAGGACGTAAGGTACATTCCAGACATGGGAAGAAACCTTATTTCATACGGACAGTTGGAGAACTCAGGATGCAGCTACAACGGGAAAGATCACAAGATAGAGTTCTTCAAAGAAGGAAAGAAAGTGCTGACATGGGTATACACGAAAGGGTTGTATTATCTTCAAAGGAAAGTCAGAAGAGCAGGTGAAGCAAACGTAGCAGAAAAGCCAGAAGATAAGACAAAGAAGTGGCACTCAAGACTAGCGCATATGAACACTCGATCAATGCAACTACTGGCAAAGAGAGGTTACTTGGGTGAAAAGGAGATAGGGAAGTTGGAATTTTGTAAAGGATGCGCAATGGGGAAGTCTCACAAGCAGAAGTTTCCAAAAGCCAAACACTATTCGAAAGAAGTGCTGGAGTACATCCACACTGACCTATGGGGGTCACCTAATACGGTTTCGAGCTTAGCAGGGGCTCATTACTTCTTAACCTTTACTGATGACTATTCTAAAAAGGTCTGGATTTATTTTCTTAAGACTAAAGACGAAGTGTTTCAATGGTTTGCAGATTGGAAGCTGCTAGTTGAAAACCAGACGGGAAGAAAGATCAAGTGTATTCGCACCGACAACGGCCTGGAGTTTTGCAACCGTCAAATGGACAGTCTGTGCAGGGTATCCGGGATTAAGAGACACAAGACATGCTCCTACACTCCGCAGCAGAACGGCATCTCAGAGAGAATGAACCGGAGCATTATGGACAAGGTGAGAGCAATGCTTGTGGAGACAGGCTTGGAGGGAAGCTACTGGGCAGAAGCAGCTTCAACCGCAGTTTATCTGATAAACCGTTCACCAAACTCATCAATCGACTTTGAGATCCCAGAGGAAAGGTGGACGGGAGCAAGACCTAACTACGATCATCTAAAGAGTTTTGGGTGTATAGCCTACGTTCACCAAGTCAAGGAGAAGACCAGTCCAAGAGCAGTCAAGGGAGTATTCATGGGTTATGCTCAGGGAATTAAAGGCTACAGGGTCTGGTTACTAGAAGAGGAAAAGATTGTGATAAGCAAGGATGTAGTCTTTGATGAGACTAAGTTCTTCAAGGATATAAAGAAGGAAGAGTCACCACCAGAGGAGAAAGTTAAAGATGCTACTACGAAGAAAGTAACGTTCAGTAGCAACTTGGAAGAATTCTACGAAGGAGAAGGTTCAAATGGAGGTGGAGCTATCACAGAGAACGTAGAAGAAAAAGCGGAGGAAGACTCAGATGAAGCATCAGAGACAGATGAGCCTACAGGTTTGAGTGAAGAAACGGCAGCAGAAATAGGGACGTACTGTCTAGCCAGAGACAGAGAGAGGAGAACGATTCGGCCACCCTCGAAGTTTGAAGACGCAGATTTCCTGGCTTATGCACTAGCAAGTGCTAAAGACTTGGAAACAGAGGAACCGAAGAGTTACAAAGAAGCCATGGAAAGCAAGGATCGAGAGTTGTGGATTGGAGCATCAGATGATGAGATGGACTCACTGGAGAAGAACCACACTTGGGATTATGCAGAAAGACCTAAAGATTGCAAGGTCATTGGTTGCAAATGGCTGTATAAGATAAAGCGAGGCATACCGGGAGTGGAAGACCCTAGATATAAAGGGAGGCTGGTTGCTAAAGGCTATGCGGAAACGGAGGGAGTGGACTACAACGAGGTCTTTGCACCAGTGGTAAAGCACGTCTCAATACGACTCATGTTATCGGCAGTGGTGCAACACGACCTGGAGTTAGAACAGCTGGACGTAAAGACAGCATTCCTACACGGAGTTCTGAAAGAAAGGGTGTATATGGAACAACCCGAGGGGTACATAAAGAAAGGAAAAGAGAAGATGGTTTGTCTCCTAAGGAAGTCACTCTACGGGTTAAAGCAGTCGCCGAGAGAATGGAATTACAGGTTTCATACATTCATGATCAGGCAAGGGTACCTGAGAAGTGAGTATGATCCCTGCATCTACTGGAAGGGAAAGGAGATAGGAGATATTTTCTATCTCCTACTCTATGTAGATGACATGTTGATCGCGTCTAAGGAGATGAGAAGGATTAAAGAGTTGAAGGTTCAGCTGAGCAATGAGTTTGAGATGAAAGATCTGGGAGCAGCACGAAGACTTCTAGGGATGGATATAATCAGAAACAGATCAAAGAATATGCTAGTTCTATCTCAGAAAGAGTACTTAGCTAAGGTTCTCAAGACATTCGGTATGTGGGACTGTAGAACAGTGAGCACACCTATTGGTTCTCAGTTCAAACTACAAGCAACACCTAAGAAGAAACTATCAGAGGAAGCTACAGCAATGGAAGAAGTACCTTATTCGAGTGCGGTTGGGAGCCTTATGTACGCCATGGTGGGATCGAGACCGGATCTTGCTTATGCTGTGGGTCTCCTGTGTCGATACATGAGTGCACCTGGAAGAGAGCACTGGTTAGCTGTCAAGTGGATTATGAGATACTTAAGAGGAGCATTGAAGTTAAACTTAACTTTCAAGAAGAGCAGCGACTTCAAGATCAGAGGCTACTGTGATTCTGATTACGGCACAGATAGGGACAGAAACAGGTCGAACACTGGGTACGTCTACACTGTTGGAGGCAATACGGTGAGTTGGAGATCGTCGTTGCAGAAGGTGGTTGCCCTGTCAACAACAGAAGCAGAGTATATGGCGTTATCAGATGCAGTAAGGGAAGGTATATGGCTAAAAGGAGTCTGCAAGGAGCTAAAGCTAAATGATGGACCAGTGAAGGTGAACTGTGACTCGCAAAGTGCTATCTACCTAGCAAGGAACTTTGTCTACCGAGAGAAGACTAAGCATATAGCGACAAAGTACAATTTTATCAGAGATGTCATCGCAGATGGTATAGTGGAGCTAAAGAAGATTCACACATCGGTTAACCCAGCCGATATGTTGACGAAGACGTTACCTGGGGAGAAGTTTGAAGGCTGCTTAGCAAAGCTGAGCGTCCTTGAAGAAGCCTGAGAAGATCGGGGTTAGGTCGTCTTTGGAGCTGAGAAGACGACTGAAGGGAAGAGCCCATCTCGGAGGTTAGAAAGATGGCGACGGCTCAATCACTGAAGAGGTTGAAGTCGGAAGAGGTTCTGAGTGAGGACAAAGGAACCGGAGATACCAGGATCGGTGATCGCTTCGCGAGAGACTAGGGTTCAGACAGAGCTCGACACCAAGGTGGAGATTGTGAGAAGTGTGGTGATCGATCTCGAGCTGAAAGATTGTTGGGCCTGAGCCCAAGAGGAGTTCTGAATAAACGCGAAGTAAGACAGAAGCAGACTTGGGTCGGTGATGGTTTAATGAGCCCAAGTGTACGAGATCAGGAGTATGTGCGCGTCGCAGAGGATAATATCTCGCGTAACAAACTCTGATCATCGTCTTCCTCTTTATAACCTGTAAAACAGAATAGAGAGAGAATCAATCTTGTATCAGAGAACAAGAGCTTCTGTAAATCACTAAAGAGTATAGTGGATTACCAGGTGCCGATCCTGAAGGAGATGTACCTAGTCTATTGACAGGGAACTCTAAAAGTCTTGCTTGCATTTACTTTCTTTACATCTATTGTTTGTACTTGATCCGATTGTGTTGCGGAGTCGCGACCTACACACGAGAGCGAGAGAGTCAAACATACGTGAGAAATAGCAGAGAAGATCGATATCTTCTACATTTATAATGAGCGATTCCCCATGGAAATCTAATCTAGCAAGGAATGAATCTGAGTTGAGACACAAAGAGAAGAAACTAAAGCGCACGTGAGTTTTTTTTTCCTTTTCTTATTAAAAAGTGTTACAGAACAGAGTTTTAGAAAATTTTGATTCAAGATTAATTGTTTGTGTTGTAGTTTTGGGAAACAGATGTAATATGCATCTCGCAAAGCAAGAGCCGTCACTAGAAAAAAAAAAAAGTGAAAGGAAGATTTGTGAAAGCTGGCGACGGTTATGGCTATGACCCATCATCACCAACCACGAATCAATGAGTCTTCTCTTCCCCTAAAACAATGTATGTCTTCTTCTCATGATGATGATATATGAGTACTCTTATACGTTGTGAAGCAATTTCTTGTCGGAAAAATAAGCCAAACTTTTTATCCTTCGAGGAAGTCCACATGTTGCGGCATAGGAATGTCGGAGACCTGCACGAAGAATGCTTAGACGTAGTGAAAGTGACGAATTGGGTGGAATCTGGAAAAAGCCAAAATGGGTGAAAATATAGTAATTTTGCTTCTTTTTTTAAATAGATCTCTTTCGTTTTTTTAATGTTTCCAGGCTTTCTGTAATAGGAAAAAATCCTCTGTTTACCAATAATTTTCTAGCTTTTTGATAAATAAAGTAACAGTGATTACAATCTTTCTTCATTCTTTATCTTTGTCCATAAGATACTGTATGATTTCAAATGTTTGTTTTAAAACACAAGTAACGGCTGTTCACAAATTAACAAAAAAAAGACCATCAAGTTTGGGATAATGAACATTAGTTTCAAATAAACAACATTAAATACAGAAGAGACTACTCATACAGTCATACACAACACAAAACACCGAGAATCACCGAGAATAGTCGCGCTTCAATAGTTAACTTCAAACCTATTAAAATACAAATACTAACAAATCAAAGACTGAGCAAAACACTGCATCAAT
This sequence comes from Raphanus sativus, assembly GCF_000801105.2. Taxonomy (NCBI): domain Eukaryota; kingdom Viridiplantae; phylum Streptophyta; class Magnoliopsida; order Brassicales; family Brassicaceae; genus Raphanus; species Raphanus sativus. Next base: position 50,839,243 of record NC_079514.1, on the reverse strand, counting down.
TTTAAATATACCGTCAAATATTCATACGGAGTTACAATTACATCACCAACTCCACGCTTGCGCAGAGACTATGAAAGATGGTCGAAACATCAATTATAATTTTAATAAATACACAAAATTAGTGGTCAATTTACAAATGAATACACAATGCAAAGAAACTCTGCGTTTGCGACTTATTATAAATCACTACGACTTAGCAAAAAAATCACCCACCACACTTTTTGTAACATTTTTAAGATATTAAAATTATCAACAGGGCGCGCCCCTAGTAGTTACAGAGAGACACAGTGCCAGCCAAGTCGTTAAGAGTTTCAAAAGTTTAAATTTTCTAAGACAAGTTTGGGATACAAGCTCCTCCTCTAGCTTCACCACTTTGCTGCTGCTCTTTCCATACTCTTCCAGTGACTCGCAGTTTCAGCTCTTTCCTGTCTCCACCTGAGAAGAAGAGAGCAATGTTCCTCTGTATGATTAGCCCATCATGACTGTCTCTAACTTTCCTGTGACTGTCTCTCACGCTTCTCGGTGTTCCTTCCCAAATCAGCTTCCGACCATAACCTCCCACTTCCAAACTGTAATTGTATCTCCGAGCTTCTGTCTCGTCCCCCATGAAACGCAGGAACGCCATGTAAACTGGAGCCGTTCCGAGCTGGAATGCCTCAAAGTGAAGACAAAAGTAGTCACCAAAGCAGTGAAAGACCTGAAACAAAGCCAAAACTTTTGATAAGCATATAAGATTAGCTATGAAGAATGAAAATCATACATACAGTTAACATCCACGTGGCGTTTTCGACATCACGAGGATTAGACTTGACGTAACGGTGGTTGAAAGTACACCCCGAATGCATATCCACCTTGTGGTCATCCCTCAGATGAGAAACTAAGAAAGGGATATCACCCATGACAGAACACTCCGAACCAGCGTACGGACAGTTATAAGGCCTGAAGTCACATACGGTCTCGTGTTCGAGTTTACTGTAATAAGGGAATATCTCCGGACAGCCAAGTGACATGTACTTGCAAGGTAGCTCAAGAGACTCGGCTACTTTTTCGAGTGCTAAACAACGGATATCACCTAGCTCTTGTCTACATGTAGGGCAGCGATTGTGAACTCTGTTTTTACAAGTTGAACATATAGTATGTCCGTTTTGACACTGCAGGAGAAGCAACATCATTGTGTAAGTAAAGAGAGAATCAAAAAGCTTAGCACCCTAAAACCAATCAACAGAGCAAAGATCCGGGAACTGTAAAGAACAGGGCAAATTCAGACAACAAGAGATTCAACCAGAGTATGTCCACAGTGTAAGTGTTTTGTCCGAAAATTCTCTAAAGAGACAATTAGAAAAAAAAAGGCTTTTAGCTTTGGCAATGTTTCTCAAGAGACCAGACAAAAACCCTAAAACCAATCTACAGAGCAAAGATCAGGGAACTGAAAAGCAGGGAAAGTTCAGACAAGACGAGTTTGAAACAGAGTATTAAGTGTTTTGTCCGGAAATTCTCTAAAGAGAAAATAAATAAATAAACTTATAGCTTTGGCAATGTTTAGCACCCTAAAACCAATCAAGAAAGCAAAGATCCAGGCAACACGAGATTGAAATGGACCTGGTGAATCGGAGGGTACATGGAATTGGTGCAGACAGGACATTCGAGAAGCTCATGAACACTAGTGGTTGTCGGAAAAAGACCAGAAGCAGTATTCGCGTTGTTGTTATTGGTACTATGATGCTTTGAAACCGATGCGTAGGAATGGCGATCTTGAAGGATCTCTTCGTCATCTGTTAAATCAATGGTTGAAGTGCAGTCCATGCTATCCAAATCCATCGAAAGGTGAAAACTTTGATCGAATCCGATTTAATTGCAACAGGTCAATTCTCGTGAAGTGTTGATTTCAAATAAAGAGAGATGCTTTTCTTCATGAGTTGCCGTCAAATGAACCGGCAACGCAATCGGACGGTTGTATTGTATATAGAGAATGTTGTGGGAAGAAGAGAGAGTCAGAAGAATTTTTACAGGAAATGGAAATTATAATCATTTAATAATTAATGCTGTATATTCTTACACAATGATTTCTTTCTTTTTTTTAATTAAATGTAAAGTTTATTAGAGTTTACTAATAGAGGGCCATGGTCCAGTAAAGATGGGCCTAAACATGATTGCATTTTTGAAAATTTTATTTTTGGAAGATTCCACAATATGTTACATGGAAATGGAAGCGTAAATGCGGAAGCGGAATCGTGTGGAAGCGTAGAAGCGATTTTCTAAATAAAATTAAGAAGCGGAAACGTGTCGGAAACGTATATTTATATATATATATATATATTAAAATATAAAAGATTACAAATGTGACTAATAATTATAGGATTCAAATAAAAATAAAAATATCAATTATAATAATTTAAATGATTTCATGTTAAAACCGTGAAACTATGCATAAACTAAGTTTATAAAATATTATTATACTAATTATTTTTTAACATTTCGTAAATAATTAACACAGTATATTAAATATAGACGATATATCTCTAATAAACTTTCAATGCATAAAAAATATATAGTATTAGTTTTAATGCTTGAATATTTATATTCTCTATTTCAGTATTATATAAAAACAATGTTTCTTCTATTTTATTTATTTATGATATTGTATTTTAAAAAAAACGGAAGCGTGATTCAAAATAGAATCGTAAGCTTCCAAAGTGTTTTTAAAGATGTATTTTTTGGAAGCGTATTGGAAACGAGATTCTGAGAGCTTCCACAAGCTTCCGATTCCGATTCCGGTTCCGAAGCGGGAAGCGGACATCCGACAAAGCTTCCGTGCAACCTAGACTCTAACTAAATTTTGTTAAACTTTTTAATAGTCAAACTTTTTTACTACATAAATACTTATAACTAATTATTTTGTTTCATTTAATATACTTAAATTTAAAATATGCTCATTTAATACCCATCATTTTAGTAATAAGTTTCAAAAAAAAACTTAAAAATTTCTAAAAACTAAAAAAAAATCTAGTAAAATTTCAAATTTTAATTTAATTTTAAAATTAAAGGAACTAAAATTTCGTTTGATCTTAATTTTTTTATAATATCAGTTGTAGTTTAGATTTCAAATTTAGTTTGTTTCTGAAGTTTAAAAATTATTGTTTATTTAATTCATATTTAAGTTTTTTCATAAAATTTAAAATATACAAAATTTAGTTACTTTAATCTTAAAACTAAAACAAACTTTCAAATTTTAACTATTTGTTTTTGAATTTTAAGGATTTTTAATTTCGTTTAAAACTTATTAATATTTTTGATGAAAATTAGTATAGTTTGAATATTAAAATGAGCATATTTTAAAATTTTCAAGTATTAAAATGAGTCAAATATTTATTTTTATATTAAACTGGATAGTAAAAGTTTTTAGATATTTAAAAACTTAATGAAATTTAGTTGGGATATTTTAATGGAAATTTCCCCTTTTTGTATGATGAGAATTTATTTTTTATGTTAAAACCATTACTATTGTTATTATTTATTTATTTTGCTAGACAATTAATGTTATCAGAATTTAAATTTATAGTATTTTCACTTGTTACCTGTACTAGGGGTTGTCCCGTCCTTCGGGCAGGGTAAATTTACATTTAAATTATTAAAATATATTTTAATTTTATAAAATACTTGAATTTTACATTAAATTGAATATAACAAATATTTTTTTTTCTAATTAAATCATATATATTTATTTTGTTAACATTTGCCTTTGTTTATAAAATGTTTACATGTTTAGATTTTATTTGTTATCAACTATATGTTATGACATTTTACTTTTTTATTTTCAGTATATATTTCAGGCTTTCAGTTATATTTTTAATGGAAATATGTTTCTATTGTGCTGTATTTGCATGAATTATTGTTTTTTTTTTGTCATCTTGCATGAGATTATATGTATAGAATTTGTGTGTGTTTTGTGTTCATAAATAGTAGATATTTAAGTGTTGAGTTAGCACTAAAAAATGTTTTTTTTTGTCATAAATTTAGGCTCAAAAGATTAAAACGACCAAAATATATTCCATTAAAAAGTAAATATACACTTGTATATCTTGTATTAACTAATCTAAATCTTAGAATTTAAAATTAAGTGATAAAGATTTGGGATTGAAGTTTAAAGTTTTATAAAATAAAAAAAAATTATTAAAAAATTTAAAAGTAGTTTCAGAAAACATTTTTTTGAATTCCGAAGAAAAATTGGAAAAAAAATCAAAAAATAAAATTTCACAAAACATTTTTTTTCAAAAAAAACTCAAATTTAAAAATATATAATCAGAAACTCATATAATTTATGAGTTTATGACACTCAAATTCAAATTTAAATATTTGTTGAATAACATTTTAGTAATATATGCCTTTTCTCAAAAAAATAAAAATATTAGTAATTTATTATTTGTAAATCAAGATTGAAACAAAACAACTATAATGAAACCAAGAACCCGAAAAAAAAAATCAAACAATCGAGGCCATATTATTATCTTTTATCTCATCCAATGTAAAAGAGTCCTTGCAAGATTTGGTAGCTTTACATGTGTGTTTCTGCTTCTAGTCATTCATTTGTTTTGCAGCAATCCCCAGCAACATAAACTTCATCGATGGCCTCTGTTTAAAAAAAAATAATGAGGTGGATCATTTTGATAAATGTAGTTATATGTAAGAAAATATAACCACATACCATTTCCGTTTATGACATGATAATTTTTGAAAACAAAAATATACATTTTTAGCTAAAAATATAAAATATAGAACATTTTGCTTGGCGGAATTATTTCCCCTCAGCTGCATCAACGGAAAGTCGGGGCGGCGGCAGTGTAGCACTTGTGGTGGTTTGAAGAAAGGCAATGGTCCCTCGTGGAGGCTAGGATCTCTAGAAATTGCACAGTCAGGCTTACCTCCACTTTTATTCTTAAAAACATTTGATGTCCATATATAACATCAATAGAACCATTTAAGGTAGAGGAGGATGCTTCCATCTTTATACCAAAGTATGACATAGATAAGATCATCAATGAAGAATCCGCTTCCCAGGTTTCTTTAAGACTTTGACAATTTCCATGTCCTTGGAAAATTAAAGCCTCTTCTAAGGAATCTTCAGACACGGTAGAGAAGCTGAAAGTAATCCTAAAACAGTTTCATGGTATAATGGCGCGTGAGCTCGTGACTCGTTCGGATTTTGAGGAGATACTGGAGACCTCTGCGCTCTATGAGGAACTGAGATCTGCCTTGGTGAGCTATATCTCGAAGCTATCCACAGACAGAAGCCTTATAAAGGAAGGAATCAAAGCCTCTAAGCGAGTTCAACTTGCTCAGGCACGTGCCAAACTGCTCAGAGATATGTCTAACCTGCACATATAACTGTAAAATTCTGTGAGGGAAATCCCAGAAAAAAATCATGCATAACAGCTGTAGAAGAGATCACATTACGTGTTACTGCTGTAGTAGTCACCCATGGTTCTTGATACAATGATCTTTTCTTTCCCCCTTTTGGCTTGCACAATGATCTTTCCTAAAGTAAACAAAATCAAATCCAAGAAGACTCAGAAAATAACATGAAACGTTAAGCAAAGTTGATTACACTCATTTTCAAAACTTAATTACAGTTACTCTGCGGCTTGTGCACTACTATTATCATCTTCAATCAACCACTTCACAGAAAGTTTGGAAATTCATAATTAGATTACAGAAGCTAAAATTGACACGTTTTTGCTTTAGGAAGATGATTATGGTATACATTTTGGTTTGAGCACACACTTGAGTGAGTTAATGAGAGATAATAAGCTACGAAATGCAGGAATGAGAACGTATTGGGAACAACTCGCAAATAATCGTGATAGGAGCGACGCCTTACAGTAATTTTGGGTTGATTCTTGGAACATCAAAAGCACTCAGATCATGTAGGGAGAATAATAACGAATCAGTTATAGCAAATGTTAGAGAGAACTCTAAATCGAAAACTAAAAATTGAAATAATGTTCCGGCTAACCTTCGCATTAATAAGCAGCATGTCAATCACCATCAGCTCACCGTCTTTTCACATAAAGGGCCTCAGTAGTCTCATTCGAACAGTCCCTCTGAGGCGGACGGACAGCCTTCAGCTCCTATAAGTGAATTTGAGAAGTCGCAATGGAGGGGCTTCAGTGATAGTGGACACAAATTCTGGAGTTGCCATCGGAATCGGTTTATAGTATATTTACAGGTTCACAGGTAGGGTACAAATTAAAAAACAAAAGTTGGAGATTTATATAGGATCTCAGACGGAGATATCAAAAATAATCCACTAATGAGATTAAACTTGCACAGGAGTGGGGAGGGAATTGATTGTAAGAAGGTAAAAGATTAGTGAAACGGAGGAAACAAAGTAGAGGAAGAGGAAGGGTTTGTCTGTGGATTTTGCACAATGCCGGGCCAAGACGTTGAAGCCCAAACGAAGTACTGAAGCTTGTCTAACGTGGCGAATCTCTCTTCTCCTATTGGTTGATTTAAATTGAGGACGTGACCAGGCTATCTATGGAGTATATTCTTCTTTTAGTATTGTTTTGATTTTTGAGTTATGACCTTTTGATAATTTTTTGTGTATTCGATATATTTTGTCTTTGCAAAAAAGTTTAAGCATGAAGAACATTTTTTCCATGTATGGAGTAATGCTTTTTTATTTTTTCATGATTTTTTATTTGTTCATGACTATATTCTCCACTTTATTTTGCAGTAAATTTTATCGTGAGGTTGGAGATTTTCTAAAATATAGCAACTTTTTCTATCAACATATATAGCAATCTTTTATCAGGAAATTTTTTGATTTAATTAATATCTGAGTTGTTAACAATTTTTTTTTGAAAAAAATGCATAATCTCTTTAAAAATAGTATAGCTAGTAGTAAATTTTAATTGTCAAAACTCAAAACTACGTAGAATTAGATGGACCACTAAATAAACTCTGATGGCTTATGAAAAACATTACTTTTTACTTTAATAAGAACTTAAAAGAAATCGATCAGTTTACGTAACTTTTTTGACGTTAAGGAGATCACTACAAGAAAACACGCTGATACTGAGGGACATTTTCCTCGGTATGTCGTCGGAATAACCGTATTCCGACGACATACCGAGGAAAAAGTCTCTCGAAAAAAATTCCTCGAAATTTTATTTTCCCTCGAAATTTCTTCGAAATTTTGTGACGGAATTTCGAGGAACAACAATTCCGAGAGATTTAGAGGACATGCATTCGTCGAAATGGTCGTCGATATATATTGAGGAACGTTCCCTCGGTATATACCGAGGATTATACCGAGGAAGAGCTACGAAAATTTTCGAAACTCGGTTCCTCGGAATATTCGAGGGACAGTTTCCTCGAAAATTTTCGAGGGACAGTTTCCTCGAAATTTTTCGAGGAAACTGTCCCTCGGAATATTCCGAGGAAAACTTCCCTCGGTATATACGAGGACGGCTATTCCTCGGAATATATTGAAAATTTTTTTTTTTTAAAAATTATTTTTGAAAAAAAATATTTTTAAAATTTAAATTCGAAAATATAAAATTTAAATTTAAATTTAAAACATATTATATAAATTCAAAGTCATACAAATCAAAATAAAACATTTCGAGTTTTTGAAAGAAATTAAACTACGGGTTTTGGACGTTCGGGTCTGGCATGGTCGGGAGGTCCACGTTGGCGTTCGGGTTCATGCTCCTCATCATCGCCATCATTTGCTCGTTCAGCTTCCTCTGTGCCTCCCAGCCCGCCTCTTGACTCGCCACCATGGACTCCAGCGCAGATATGCGAGCATCCTTGTCCCTCATCTGACTCAGAAGGACTTCTTGATCAACAAAGGACGGTGGTGCAGAAGCAGACGAAACCGAGCTGGACCGACGAGCCAAAACCGAACAAACCGCCCTTTTTCTTTGGAACCGACTGAAAAAGAAAGTGTCAAATTTAAATAATATAAAAATGAATTGAACTTTAAAAAATGAACTTACCGCTTCAACGATTTGGTTGATCCGAACCCGAGGCAAGCCGGTCGATCCTGTCGAATCGTCATCCTCGGTTTGAAGCTGAGACACTTCCTGTTCCATCTGACTGTCGATGAGGGTGACCACAAATTCTGAGGCGGACAGCCTTCAGCTCCTATAAGTGAATTTGAGAAGTCGCAATGGAGGGGCTTCAGTGATAGTGGACACAAATTCTGGAGTTGCCATCGGAATCGGTTTATAGTATCTTTACAGGTTCACAGGTAGGATACAAATTAAAAAAAAAAAGTTGGAGATTTATATAGGATCTCAGACGGAGATATCGAAAATAATCCATTAATGAGATTAAACTTGCACAGGAGTGGGGAGGGAATTGATTGTAAGAATGTAAAAGATTAGTGAAACGGAGGAAACGAAGTAGAGGAAGAGGAAGGGTTTGTCTGTGGATTTTGCAGGAGTAGGTTTTGTTCTTCGCGGAAAGGGGAACGATGGGCTTAAAGGGCTTCGGGGATATGAACAATGCCGGGCCAAGACGTTGAAGCCCAAACGAAGTACTGAAGCTTGTCTAACGTGACGAATCTCTCTTCTCCTATTGGTTGATTTAAATTGAGGACGTGACCAGGCTATCTATGGAGTATATTCTTCATTTAGTATTGTTTTGATTTTTGAGTTATGACCTTTTGATAATTTTTTGTCTATTCGATATATTTTGTCTTTGCAAAAAAGTTTAAGCACGAAGAACATTTTTTCCATGTATGGAGTAATGCCTTTTATTTTTTCATGATTTTTTATTTGTTCATGACTATATTCCCCACTTTATTTTGTAGTAAATTTTATCGTGAGGTTGGAGATCTTCTAAAATATAGCAACTTTTTCTATCAACATATATAGCAATCTTTTATCGGGAAATTTTTTGATTTAATTAATATCTGAGTTGTTAACAATTTTTTTTTGAAAAAATGCATAATCTCTTTAAAAATAGTATAGCTAGTAGTAAATTTTAATTGTCAAAACTCAAAACTACGTAGAATTAGATGGACCACTAAATAAACTCTGATGGCTTATGAAAAAACATTACTTTTTACTTTAATAAGAACTTAAAAGAAATCGATCAGTTTACGTAACTTTTTTGACGTTAAGGAGATGAGGAACAAATTCACAGTGATTAGGCGAAGGGAAGATAATAAATATGAAGGTGGAATAGCTACATGGTTTAGCACAAGATAGGAAGTCGTAAGAGTAAAAAGTGTGAAGCAACTGATTGAGAAAGTTCAGTAAGAGTGAGAGCTAATGTCCAGTAGGAGTGAGTGATGGCTGCCTAGTAGAAGTGAGAGATAGATAGTTATGAGAAGAAGACAAGATGATTTGATGAAGGAATCAGTAGGAGTGAGAGCTGATTATCCAGTAGGAGTGAGTGCTGGCTGTCTAATAGGAGTGAGAGCTAGGTAGATTTGAGAGGAATGATGATTTAGAAAGTGAAAGAAGAGTTTGGATCCAAGAGTTTTCAATTTTTCGTTTTAATCTTGTTTAGAAATTTTGAAAAGGACACACATATTTGTAACAAGATTTTTTTCTTTTGAATTAAATTTAATATTCAATTCAAAAAATAAAAAAGGATATGACATGAGAAATGAGTAACGAAATGTAGCTTGGGTTCAAAGCCATTTAAAAGACTAAGTATAATGTAAAGGAACAATTTATTCTTCTTCATCTCAAGCAAACTCAGACCTTCTTTAAAGAATAAATGAAAATTATCCACAAAGAATTCGATCTAATGATAGTGATCATCTTTACCACCACGGCACCACGTAAAAGAACATCTTTACCACCACGGCACCACGTAAAAGAAAAAGCGAGAACAACAACGATCCAGCTTTCATGTTTCATCATTACTTTTTCAAATAGAACATGTCATTGTACAATCTTCTTCCATGTTGGGATTTGGTCTGAGAAAAGAAAAGGCTTCACAGAATCAGAGATTTGACTCTTTTTTTTTATAACACATAAATCAGAGATTTGACTTAACAACTGTTTCTATATGAGTTAAGTTAAGTAGATCAATCACTGGTTAACTGATGTCTATATGAGTTAAGTAGTTAAATCACTGGTTAACTGATGTTTTATAGGCCTTTGTGTTTGTTATGTGTCTTTGTTTTTATGGACTGTATTACAACATGTTAGCCCACCGGGCTTTTCGTTGACAAAATAAACAAAGTTAAGAAATAGATAAGTGGAGAGATATTTGAGTGATTGGGACAATATTTTCTTCCTTTGTCCGATATGTCACGTGCAAATATGACATAGATTCCTCGACTTCGAGTCATTTTTCTACTAATATCTAACAAGACATTTGTCCTCGAACATGTTTTTCTACTTTTTTACTCTTAGATTATCCAAATACAAAAAGGTCTTGCCAGTATGGCTCTGAAATTTGATATTACAATGCAATGTCAATATTCAGATTTTAGATCATTGTAAATATCTTATATTTGTGGGAATCAATCATTGTTTAGATAAAAAATTCGACTGCTTCTTGTTTGTACGAAAGGTCCTTTCATTATACCAGGCGATGTTTTAACCAAAGAATCAATAATACTGTCATTTAACTATAGAAGGGTGAACAAAAAAACACTATAAAATAAACAAACAAGAAGATAACAGATTAATGATTTTGCATGAATATGAACGTGATCTAA